>NW_021831825.1:55000-60000 GCF_006345805.1 Octopus sinensis | reverse complement strand
ACAACCGATGCTGGTGTGTGTGTTTACGTCCCCGTCATTTAGCGGTTCGCAAAAGAGACCGATAGAATAAGTACTGGGCTTACAAAGAATAAGTTCCGGGGTCGATTTGCTCGACTAAAGGCTGTGCTCAGTCATGGCCGCAGTCAAATGACTAAAATAAGTAAAAGAGTAAAGAGTAAGAGTATGTAAACGGCAAAATGTCTGTGTGTGTGTATCTTTTATACAAATCCACAATTTTTCAGTTAGAGGGCTCGCACTTTCTATAGTCATTCAAAACCGGCCAAGGATGGTCGTGCACATCTTTACATTTCCCCAGTCACCCCGCAAAGCCATTAAAAATATCAATGGAAGTGACTTTTTTGTGAATTTTCTATCCAAAACTCAATCAAAATGCCCGAAACTTGATACGCCAATTGAATGCCAGCTAGCTGTATGTGATTGGTCGGAGATTTTGACAGTACTCGCGTGTATGTGCGCACGCACGCAGCTGTATATGCATGCACTAGCACTATGACCCGGCGTTGCCGGATCATAGTGCTAGTTTGTAATAAACTAAAGTAAGATGTTTAATACCTCATTTTGTTTTTTAAAAAAAGAATAATGTATTAGAGAAGCAAAAAATCGCCGGGCGTTTTTCGTCTTCTCCCATCAATATCACTTTTTTATTCAACTTTTTTTCATCCTTCATCTCATTAATGTTTCTCTCCAGCCCGCAAGCTACTCTTTGTAATGCCGTCATGGCAAATTTTATGAAATAAAGTAGCTTTCTTACCTCGCTTACGCATGCGTGAGTTTGTCAGCCACTTACGAGAGTGAACACTGTCAAGACGTGGTTGGAAGCCGTCTTGAATTAAAGAACCGTTGAAAGCGCGACTGCAAGGTAGGCATCTGTCTTTTTAGGGATTCGGTGCGGAATTTCTATTTTTTTATATTGTTTTCTTTTTCTCGAATAAGAAATCCTCACTGGGTTCTAGACATTTGTCTGTTGCGGTCGCGCCGAGTGACCCACTTAGCTGTGACAATTATTGTTTTGGTGGGCATGTCTCGATACCAATTGGCTGATTGGGTGGGGTCGAAGGTAGTTTTGACCCTGTGGACCCAGTCAGCCGATAATCTGGTTCTTCCAGATTTTTGGGGGATGGCTAGGTGTCGTCGGTGCCTGGGGCCTGGTCATATAAAGAAAAACTGTCCTCAGGAACAAAACAAAGTCCTGGAGCAGTTGATGGAGACTTCTGTAGAAGAAGGAACGAAGGCGGCCGAGTTGGAGTAGGAATCCTGAAGGAAGGGCCGCAAGAGGAAGAAGGTGAGCAATAATGGGTGCTCACAGAAGCATCCTAGGAATGAGAGAGGGGAGGCGAATCTCCCGGTCACGGAGGAGACGCGCCTTCCCCCAGTTGAGAAGAAAAAATGAGGAGGAGGAAGAAAAACGGGACATTGCCGGCAGTCGGTGACATAGCATCGGAATGTCCCGGAACCTCGTCGATTGTGCCACCGGCAGAGGAAGAGACACTGTTGGCGGGAATTGTGCCGCCAACGGTAGAATTGACTACCTCGACCCCGAAGGAAGACAAGTTATTGATCTTCTTCTACAGAGGTGGAGAGGTTGAAAAGGTGGTGGAAAAACACTATAAGGGAATACCTTTAACTTTCACACGGGAACCCGAATGGCCTCTGCAGATAGCTGTGGGGGCCATAACGTTGCCCGTCATACGTAGGCTGGAGGGACTCAAAGAGGAATATCGCTTGTGGCCGGGCGGCGCCGACTCGGAGCCCGCCTTGGTTTTAAACGAGGCGTGGTTGATGGTAGAGTATACGGGCACAAGCGATGCTGGGGAGGAAAATTGACAAGAGTTTGAAAAGCCACAGTGTTATAATGTAAGAGGTTCAGCGCCCCAATTTGTAAATGGACTATTAAGTCCAATAATTGTAAAAACGGAAGTAAGAGGTTCAATACATTGGTTTGTTTTTTGTGTAAAAAATAATGTTTTAGAGAAGCAAAAAATCGGGGGGCGTTTTTTGTGTTCTCCCATTAATATCATTTTATTTCATCATTCATCTCATCAATGTTTCTGTCCAGCCCGCAAGCTACTCTGTATCATGCCTTTCTGGAAACTTTTTTTGAAAATAAGTAGCTTGCTTACCAACCACATGGTTCCGGGTTTAGTCCCACTGCGTGGCACCTTGGGCAAGTATTTTCTACTATAGCATCGGACCGACCAAAGCCTTGTGAGTGGATTTGGTTATCGGAAACTGAAAGAAACCCGTTGTATATATGTGTATATATATATATGTGTGTGTGTGTGTGTGTGTATATATATATATTTGTGTGTCTGTGTCTGTCCCCCAACATCGTTTGATAACCGATGCTGGTGTGTTTACGTCCCCGTAACTTATCGGTTCGGCAAAAAGAATCGATAGCATAAGTACTAAGCTTACAATGAATAAGTCCTGGGGTCGATTTGTTCGACAAAAGGCGGTGCTCCAGCATGGCCACAGTCAAATGACTGAAACAAGTAAAAGAATAAAAGAATATATATATATGACCTCGTGAGTACCACTGGCAATATTTTTCCCTCTGTCTTCCTTCTCGGGATCTTTCCATCTCCTATGTTTCCGACGAAGAGCTCCGCTCGAAACGTTAAACCCTCCTTCTTTCCCTTCTTTCCTGAGCGTCCAATAATACTTTATTTGTTCCACATCCTTGCGTTGTTTGTTTTTTTTTTGTTTTCTTGTTTGGATTAACTTTATATATTGTATTATATATGATATATATATTATTATATATATATATATAATATATATATATTTCGATGTATATAAAATTCTATTTGAATATATGTATGTGTGTATAAATACACACATACATACGTCTATAGTCATACGTATGTAAAAGCAAATGTGTGTCTATACTCTTACTCCTTCTTAATTGTTTCAGTCATTTGACGGCTGCCATGCTGGAGCATCGCCTTTAGTCGAGCAAATCGACCCCAGGACATATCATATTCTTTGTGAGCCTAGTACTTATTCTATCGTCAGCTTTTGCCGAACCGCCAAGTTACGGGGATGTAAACACACCAGCATCGGTTGTCAAGCAATGTTAGGAGGACAAACGCAGACACACAAACATATATATACATATACATATATACGACGGGCTTCTTTTAGTTTCCGTCTACCAAATCCACTCACAAGGTCTTGGTCGGCCCGAGCTGGCAGAATCGTTAGCACGTCGGGCGAAATGCGTAGACGTATTTCGTCTGTCGTTACGTTCCGAGTTCAAATTCCGCCGAGGTCGACTTTGCCTTTCATCCTTTCGGGGTCGATAAATTAAGTACCAGTTACGCATTGGGGTCGATGTAATCGACTTAATCCGTTTGTCCGTCTTTGTTTGTTCCCTCTGTCCTTGATTGTCTCCTTGTGGGTAATAAAGGAATATATATTAGAAGACACTTGCCCAAGGTGCTACGCTGTGGGACTGAACCCGGAACCATGTGGTTGGTAAGCAAGTTACTTACCACACAGCCACTCCTGCGCCTATGTACATATTTATATAAATACGTGTGTGCTCCTGCGCGTATGAATGTGATTGTGTGTCGTGTGTGTATGTCTGTATGCTTGTGTCTACGTATGAATGCTGGTGTGTATACACATGAGTCTGTGTCGTGCGAGTGTGTGTGCTTGTTTGTATATGTATATGTGTGTATGTGTGTGTGTGTGGGGGGGGGCGTTGAATGTATTACAAGCAAGCACCACACACTACGTGAAACAAACGTCCTGATCGATTATATAAACCGAAGCTATTGACCAAAGCTAGCAGTATAATAAAACTGATAGCGGTGCATACATACATTCATACATACATACATACATATATATATGTGTGTGTGTGTGTGTGTGTGTGTGTGTATGTATGTATGTATGTATGTATGTATGTATGTATGTATGTGTATGATATCTAATGTAGAAAAAGTACTTATTTATCAGTATTATACTGATCATAGTCATTATAGTCAGCACCATCATCATCATCATCATCATCACCCATCATCATCATCATCATCATCTTCATCACCCATCATCATCACCCATCATCATCACTATCATCATCATCATCATCATCGTCATCATCATCATCACCACCATCACCATCATCATCATCATCATCAACATCACCATCATCATCACAATCATCATCAGCACCATCATCACCATCATCATCATCACCATCATCACCATCATCATCAGCACCCTCATCATCATCATCATCATCATCACCATCATCACCATCATCGTCATCGTCATCACCATCATCATCATCGTCATCGTCATCGTCATCATCATCATCATCACCACCATCATCATCATCATCATCATTATCACCACCACCATCACCACCACCATCACCATCATCATCATCATCACCACCACCACCACAACCACCACCACCACCACCATCATCATCGTCATCATCATCATCATCATCATCATCATCATCATCACCATCACCATCACCACCACCACCACAACCACCACCACCACCACCATCATCATCATCATCATCACCATCATCATCAGCACCCTCATCATCATCATCATCATCATCACCATCATCAAACCCATCATCGTCATCGTCATCACCATCATCATCATCGTCATCGTCATCACCATCATCATCATCGTCATCGTCATCGTCATCACATCATCATCACCACCACCAAACCACCACCACCACCATCTCATCATCATCATCATCATCATCATCATCATCATCATCATATCATCACAATCAACACCCCACACAACCACCACACAACACACACCATCATCATCATCATCATCACCCCACCACCACAACAACACCACACCACCATCATCATCATCATCACCATCATCATCATCATCATCATCATCATCAACCACCACCCCACCACCACCACCACCAAACCACCATCACATCATCATCATCCCCCCATCATCATCATCATCATCATCATCATCAT
>NW_021831825.1:32500-47500 GCF_006345805.1 Octopus sinensis | reverse complement strand
TCGATGGTGCTTTCTTCCAGGTGTTCAAATCTTTTTTTTATATATATATATTGTATACTTTATAGACAATAGTCTTTTCTTTAATTTTTTATTTCGTTTGGTGGTGTTATCCTAGATTCACCGTCTTTGTCGGTGATCAATCCGTTTTTCTTCCATTTTAGTTTCAATGAGTTCGCGCCCGCCGACGGCAGCAGCGAAATTCATTTTTGGACTTTCTTCTATCGAAGGCATTCTAACAAAAATGCTTCCGTGTAAACGGTGAAAATATTGTCAATTTTCCCAAACAGGGACACAATTCAATTTTTAAACAATAACCAAAGCTCCTTCTTCCAAAGGGGGAGGGTTACAGTTTACAATTATTTAACAAATGCAACACAACAATGTTTCCTTTACGAGGAACCAACAAACGTGATAATAATAGTTAAACAGTAATAATAATAATAACAACAAACCTTACGATGAATCAGAAAGCAGTAAGCATTTGAAGCTTTAGTCCTTTATGTATAAGAAATAAACCGACAGTAGTACTCTGTAGGAGCGGCTGTTCGAGAAAACAGATATTACATACAGCCAAACTTCATATAGATACTTAAAGCTAGCTAATTAGCAGATAATCTAATGTAAAAGCACAACTCCATCTGGACTATTCCATTTCTGCACGCTAATTTTATTTTTAATTTATTCCCATTCATGTGAAACCACTTATTCAAGTTCAAGTCATTGATGCAATTTTATACCAATTGCTATTTTTACTTTTGCTATGTTACGATTATATTATACTTTAGTTTGATTTTAATTATTACTTACTACATATAATTCAATTGTTATTATTATTTTTATTGTTAAAGTAAAAGTATCTGACATAAAATAGAGAAATGTTTTTGTTTCACTTTTAACACGTAATACTGAAATAGTGGAGAAGATATGATATTGCTATGGGCTCGCCCTAGGCAAGAAGCTGAACATTTTTTTTTGCCATGAAACTACATGGACCCTAAGTAAGGCATGTGTAAAATTTGAATGAAATTGGTTGTGTAGTTCTCAAATTTTAGGGAAACACACCGACAGACAGGCAGACAGACACACATTCTCAGTTTTATATATAGAGACTAGCAGAGATACCCGGCGTTGCCCGGTTACATTCAATTGAAGAATTAGATTTTTCTGTTATATATATATGGATACACACACACACACACACACACACACACATATATATATATATATATATATATTAATATAAATACATGAAAGTACATGAAGTTTGTTAAAAAAAAGGGGATCATGTATATACCTCCTGGCTGTTGAGATTATAACACCTCGTTGTAAACAATGTTCCTTGTTTTTCCTTGTGGAGCATATACAAAAAGGTTTCTTTTGGTTTCTACTCTTGAGCGGCCAACATACAGTTGCCCATGAGAGAAGCAGGGCTCTTCCAAGAGAAGACCAGCTACAGAGAGGGTTTGACCCTGAGATTTATTAATGGACATGGCAAAGCTGACACAAAGGGGGAAATGCAGTCTTCTGAATGTAAATGGAATTCTGCTTCTGATGGAGTAAGAGGAATTCTTGGAATAAAGACGTCATCACCTTTTCCACATCCAGAAAGAATGATCGCCTCGATAACGTGTGACATCATTTTCTTTATCACCAGTCGTGTTCCATTGCAAAGTCTTGGTGGTTCCAGATTGCGGAGTAGCATTACAGGAGTTCCAACTTTAAGTGCTAATATGTGTGGAGGTAGTCCAGGAGGCTCCAGTGAATTTTAAAATTCAGGAGGATAGGTCACAACTTCATTTATATCTGGAATTGTATCAACAGACTTGTAAGTGTGTATAGTGCCGGGAAGAGAATGCATTAGCTGTTGATTAATTTTGTTAACAGCGACGTTTTTTGGAGCTAATATTGCTCTTTCACACAGCCAATTGTGATTTTGGTAGTTTTGTGTGAAGTTGGGAAAGACTTCGTTTTTGAGGTCATCTACAGAATTAACAACAGAGGAAAATGACCGCACTTCCATTTGTCCTGCAGCATCGAGAGGCATCTTGCCTTCACCAAGTGTCAAAATGTCCTGTGCAAACTTTGTGGACATTTTGTCGTCGTGTAGCTGAGCTCTCATGTTAGTGGTGAAACTGAGGATTGTAACATGATGCCACAGGGTAGAGGACTTTAGGCATGCTTGGACTTCATCTGCTCTAGTGCCTTTCGGAATAACAGGAAGAGTTTGCCTGAAATCACCTGACAACAGAAGTGTTACACCTCCCATTGGAGCCTGACAGTCTCGGCTATCTTTCAGGGCTATATCTAATGCTTCCAAAACTCCCTTGTGAGCCATAGTGCACTCATCCCAGACAATTAGATGACACATTTTAAGTACTTGTCCCTGATCTGAGCTTTTGTTGATGTTGCATGAAGGTATTTCGGATGCTGCTAAATTGAGAGGGAGTTTAAAAGTTGAGTGTGCTGTCCTGCCACCGGGTAACAAAGTATCTGCAATGCCAGAGGAGGCTACAGCTACTGCAATGTCCTGATGCTGCCTAACTTCTGCAAGGAGAAGCTTTGTAATAAATGTTTTTCCTGTCCCTCCAGGAGCATCGAGGAAGAAGATTCGTCCCTCGCGTTGGCGTACACTGTTAAGAATAGTTCTGTAGGCCTGCAGCTGGTCCGGAAGTAATTTAGGCTCATTTTCAACAATGTACTTTGAAAGCGCTTGAGTGTCGTAGGTTGTTTTACGAATGACAGCAGTGGGAAGGCTATTTGATCCTGACCTGAATGCGTGTGGCAGGCCATACGTCGACAATTCATTTCCACCCAGTTTAGCAATTCTGTCTTCAATGTCAATGAGTGTTTTGTTATAGATTTCATTGCTGATACCCTCCATGTCAGGGTAGAGCAGTTGAGCTTGGCGCTGAAAGTCTTCAGCCAGGTTGTCTCTATATTTGAGCCATAGAGTGGCCGGATCACACAGTTCGCATGCCTGTAGTAATACTGCAAATAGTGCCCTGAGACTTTTAGGTGATTGTGATAAAGCAGCTTCTCCTAAAGTTGCATCCCATTGTGCACCATCTTCTAACAGACCTTGTCGATAGCAGGTTTCTCTGTATGTTGTGCAGACATGTCCATGAACGGTTTTTAGGGCCTGGAAAGATGTTGGCCCTCTGACCTCATGCAGTAGTAGACGAAGGTAGAAGCACTCTTGTTGAGTGGGATGCATTATGTATACTCGCCCAAGGCAAGTGTGAAACTTAATGCCAAGGTATCCATGAACATTTTGACCTGCTTTCTGTGTGGCCCATTTTTTCCATTCCAACTGTAGTACGATGGAATCTGTGGATACAGCAAGGTTTGAGCGAACGGATCCACTTGACAAAACTTGAAGAAAGCTGTGAGTGTGCTGTCCCTTGGTTCCTCTGCCAACAAAGAAGCATTTAGCATCGGTGAAGTACACTGTTTGACCATTTTCCAGGTGCACTGCAAGTTGTTGAATGGCGGGGTGTCGTTGGTGAATTGGAAAGCCAAAGATGCGGCAGAAAGCCTCGTTGCTACTTATGTACCGTCCCACCTTATAATGCGTCACGTCATCCTGGCAGTATTCTTGTTGAAGTCCAAACATTGCAGCGTCAGAACCCTTGTTTACATATTTGCAAACGTACTTGATGGATTTAACGGAGTTGCAAAACTCAACGTTGATGTGGGCATTGAAAGTCTTTGACAGAAGTGGGCAGTATGGAACAATCCATCTATTATCAATATCGTGCTGTCCGATAGTTGCTGTGAAACCTCCGTCTTCTGGTTTTCTGCGTCTGTATGATGGATACCCATCAGCACCTGTCTGAGTTTCTTGTAGAAACCTCCTTGGAAATCTTTTTGAACATATGCTGTCCTTCAAGCATGGTGAGTTTATGTTGAATCCACGCCCACATGGACCATGTACCATGTTTGCTTTAACTATTTCGTATAGTTCTTTGTCTAAAGCTGGATCAGGAAGCTCTGCAGAGATTATGTTGTCGATGTCATTGGAATTGATCTTCGCTGAGAGCCAAAGCAGGATATGAGCATGTGGAAGGCCCCCTTTTTGCCACTCGATTGTGTACATGTCACATTGTATGGGCCCAAAGACTTGCCCTTTTTTTATGAGCTCCATGAGAGAGATTAACTTCAGATGGAAAACGCGGGCGTTGAGATTCCGGTTCGAATGTAAGGCAAGTTTGAGAGTGTTCCCACAGTTATTAGTTGTAGTGGTAGAGTGTTTATGCCGAATATGTACGTATGCATGTATATATATGTATGTATGCCTGTATATATGTACAAAATCCACTGAGAAGGCTTTTGTTGGTCTGAGGCTATAGCAGAAGACACATGCCAAGTCACCACACAGTGGGACTGAACCCAGGACCATGTGTTTGGAACGTAGTTTGTTACCACACAGCCACACCTGCCCCTATGTATGTGTGTGTGTGTGCGTATGTGTGTATGGGTAGATATATTATGCATGTATATATGTGTATATATATGTGTACATATTACATGTACATCTATATATATACATCTACCCATAAAATACAAAATACAAAGTTATATCTTGATATCGCTAGTGATAACAATACTCAAAATATATAACAGACTGGAATTGTACGCCCGTCTCTTGCAATTTCGATCAATTGGATCTTGTCCTCCCTCTTGTATAGAAGTGTACGGCTGCAGCGAAATTCATTTTTAGACTTTCTTTTATCGAAGGCATTTTAACAAAAATGCTTCCGTGTAAACGGTGAAAATATTGTCAATTTCCCCAAACAGGGACGCAATTCAATTTTTAAACAATAACCAAAGGGGGAGGGTTACGGTTTACAATTAGTTAACAAATGCAACACAACAACGTTTCCCTAACGAGGAACCAACAAACGTGATTACAATAGCCAAACAGTAATAATAATAACAATAAACCTTTTTAATTTATCCCCATTTATGTGAAACCACTTATTCAAGTTCAAGTCATTGATGCAATTTTATACGAATTGCTAATACACACACACACACACATAATAAGGGTGAAAAATTGAATATTAATTCGATTAATATGAACTGAAAACCAGTGGTGTAGCATATAAGACCATAGCGGATCTTCTAGCAAAATGGATGACCACTGTTAATGGTTCATCCCTGTTATATAATACTTTCACTTTAATAGTTTCAGTATTAAAATGAAAGTGTCTGCATTACAAAAGAGAGATGTTTTTGTTTCACTTTTAACACGTAATACTGAAATAGTGGAGAAGATATGATATTGCTGTGGGGTCGCCCTAGGCAAGAAGTTGAACATTTTTTCCCCATGAAACTACATGGACCTTAAGTAAGGCATGTGTAAAATTTGAATGAAATTGGTTGTGTAGTTCTCAAGTTTTAGGGAAACAGACATACATTCTCAGTTTTATATATATATATATAAAGATATATATATATCTGGTCAATGGAACAGCCCGTTCGGGAAATTAACATGCAAGTGGCTCAGTACCCCACAGACACGCGTACCCATAACGTAGTTCTCGGGGAGATTCAGCGTTACACACCAAATGTGACATGGCTGGCGTTTTAAATACGAGTACAACTCACTTTTGCTCGCTGAACGGACTGGAGCAATCTGAAATAAAGTGTATTGCTTGAAACACCGTCATCGGAATTGAATGTTCAATTGACTTTGTGTTGCCTCTGTGTATATCGAGAGGCCCATGTTTTTGTTTGGTTTATCTGCGTACATGCTACCTCTGCTTGGCTGACCTGATTGGTGAAGGCATCTCTGCTGCGATTATAGTTTTCTGCAAAGGGTTGATCTGACATTTTTCAAAAATGAATTTGAATTGCCACGGAGGTGGTTATTTAAATGCATTTAATTCCAAACTCCAGTAGCTCCTGTTCCTCGTGCGAAAGTTTGAAGAAGAAAAGGAAAGGATATCATTGTACTTTTTGATTCAGTCTGGTACGTCAAAGAAAATCTTAGAATATTGTTCTTTTAGAGTATCGTTCTCAAAGGTTGAAACGTAATGCGTTGAAGCGTTCCCAATGAAATTTTCAGTTTTTTAGAATTGATGAAATCAAGTACCAGTCAGGTAATGGGGTAGATGTAATCGATATAACTCTATCCCAAGGCGGCGAGCTGGCAGAATCGTTAGCACGCCGGGCGAAATGCTTATCGGTATTTCGTCTGCCGCTACGTTCTGAGTTCAAATTCCGCCGAGGTCGACTTTGCCTTTCATCCTTTCGGGGTCGATTAAATAAGTACCAGTTTCGTACTGGGGTCGATATAATCGACTTAATCCGTTTGTCTGTCATTGTTTGTCCTCTCTGTGTTTAGCCCCTTGTGGGTAGTAAAGAAAGAGATATAACTCTCTCCCTACATTGAAACAATTATTATATTTGGTGGATGTTTAAAAAAAAAACATCTTTCCAGTCAAAAGATTGTACCTGGACTGCTATGAGACCCTAGTTGGGAACACTATCCAAAACAAGGGATTACTGCGTTCTCAGGATCCAACCCCTGAGTCCTCACCTGATTAACAACAATTTTGTAATACCTTTAGAGAAACGCATCTGTAGCCTCAGTTCGTCCTTAACTCGAACATGCTCAGAATTTTGAATTATTTCTCTGTTTGGAGCGAGTTAGAACACTGTGTTAGGGATTTCCCTTCCGTAATGGAGACTGTGAAAATAATTTGGTGTTAAACGACACGTTACTGTCATTCGCTCATTGTATATGGCGTCTAAGTTTTGTTAGGACACATAGATATCGCCATGTTGTCTGCAGAGCTACTGTATCGATTGTATATTTTCTCTGTATCTGACAACATTGTGACAGCCAAAAGGGATCTAGAACGGTCATTGTGGCACTCTACATATTACCAAATACTTTTTTTCTGATAGGACTCCGTTAGCCTTCACCATCTGACTTCAATCTTTCAGGAAATCAGAGATCCAAACTCCCTTTCTGTTTATGTCTGGGAGAGATTGGTTAGTGAGAGGCGTCATGGAACAGGTAACATTTTCTTTGCTACGCTGACTCTTCGGAAATAACGGAGTTAATGTATGAGTTACAACAACGATGAATGAAATGTCTACGGGTCTATGGAGAAGATTATATGACATAACTTTTGAGCGAGGATGTCATAACTAGTATGAATTGAACTCTGTATCATAGAAAGAACTTGAACAAAGAATTCATTCAAACACATGCATGGAATATTTTCTATGTAAACAAATTGCAGCAGATATGGTTAACCGTTTAACACCGTTTAACAGATATTTTATTTCTGGGTGGTAGACGGTTAGCATTCCGGGTGCCTGTCATCTAATTTGCAAAGTCCACAAATATAAATTCGTTGGGTTGCTTGAACTTTTGACTCATTGGGATGCCGGTTGAGGGGAAAAAAACGTGTTAGAAAAGTACTTGAATCCTATATTGGGGAGCGGGGTGGGGAGCCAGGGAAAGAGAAAAGGTTGAAAACACATTATTTGTCAACTGAATCACAAAATGAATTTATTTCTCTTTGCTCCATTCTCGTTTTGAAACAGACAAAGATCAAAGATAAAATACCATTCACTGGCAGCTGATGCAACACTTGATTGTCGAACAGACAACATTTATCATTCGTTACCTCCAAAGTATAGATTGTGAGGTTAACACTGGTGAGAGATTTCTATCTTTTGAAGATTGGTGTTAGAAACAGGTTCTGAGATCGTAAGCTTGACAAAGGAAACATTGAATAAAAATGGTTTTCTCTTCGAAGATATGATAATGGTGCCAATATTGGCAGCCAACTATACGGGACTACAAAGGCTATACATAATAATGTCATACATTGAATTTGTAGTATCTGTAATATTTTTCCTTGAAGTCAAAAAAGATGGCAAAATTCTCCTAATACACAGAAGCTGTTAATCATTTCACCGTATATAAATTACTCAGTGGTCAACCACATCGATTGACTGAAAGCATTTGCAAGATCTGAAGATATCAAATTGGCATTGCAGGATGTTCTGAAATTTAGTTTGGAGCCAAAAACCAGAAATGGAGTAATTCGTCCCCTTTTAGATGCACAATTACCCCATCCGTCTGGTTCAATATTTTTGCTGGCCGTACGATCTGCAATAAATTTGCACATGGTATTGCAATCAAGAGATGCTGCTGTTCATTTTTTAAGAGGATAACATTGAAATGTTCACCGAAAACCTACAAAGGCTGCGAGATCAGTTTAACATTTTGAAGGTAGAATCAAAGCTATGCTGTTATTAGTTTGGAAATTGAAATCAAGCTACATTTATATGAAAAAAACAAAAGAAATCTTTTGACAGGAACCAGTGTTGTCATTAAAAAAAAAATACAGGCCAAGGATTGTGATACATATTCAGAATCATTTCGCACATCTGTGATTTTTTTTCTGCGTAATTGAAAATTCTGTTACTGAGGGTTTGAAAGATTTGAAACGGCAAAGAAAATTTCAGGTATTTTTTCATTCCTCTGGCAATAGCTGTTTTCATCGAAAAATATTTTTTACCAGCTAATTGTGTGTCATTTTATAGCATTGTTCAGTGCTAAATGGTGAAGGATCTTCTAATCAGTTAATCGACAGGAAGCCTATAACAAAAATAGACAACCATAAACTGAAAAACATTATTCCGAGTCTTTGTGAATCACCCCGATCTTTTCTCACGATACCAGCAACGGTAAGGTCGATAGAACATCCATTGAGTAAAACCTGTTGGCCCAAGACTTCTTAAAAATATGGAGGATGAAATGCCTCGCTACTCAAAGCTAACTATTGGGGATTATCTCTCTTTGCTGTCGGGTATAGACTTCCAACTGTGTCGCCATCTTGTGGACTCCAAGAAGCCAGCAGGATCCTCCTGAAATGTAAATATGGCCCGAAAATCTCCGTTCTGGAGTTAAGCATTCCCCTAGTTCGAGTGGGTCCTTTAGGATTTTCGCCTGTTCAGCTATGCATAACTTGCAACGCTTTGTCTCGTTGATGTAGGGGGCCTGGATTCTCGAGGATTTTCTATGAGATCGAGTATGGAATCTCATCGTCTCTTAGTTGCCAGATGTGGCTGGCCAGTGATATCACGGAACTCTGAAGGAGGACCTGAGATGGAGAGACGTTGCTTCAAAGAGTTTCCGGAAAGCCAATGGGCTTGTGTTGTCGGCGCCGCATCTGTATCTGCTGATGTTGATTTTGCTTCCGCTGACATCGTTGTTATTGGAGCTGGGACTGCTGCTGTTGGCGTCGCTGGATGTGATGATGGTGGTGGTGGTGGTGGCGTCGGTAATGGTATCACTACTACCGGATATGGTGAAGGTGTTGTTGTTGTTGTTATTGTGGTCCTCGTCGTTATTAGGAGAGTTGCCATTGCTGCTAGAGGTGTCATTAGCTGTGGTTTCGCTGATGCTTTTGGTAGAGCCACTATCGTTGCTGCTGCTGCTTTATTTGTTTGTTGAGCGAAGCGGTCTTCGTCCCAGAGCTCGCAAGATCGCGCCTCAGGATTGTCTGTAGTGGGAGAAGTCTGAAACATGGTCCTTTGCTATTCGTAAGACCCGCAGAAGAGAAAGCAGGTCAACCCCCGACACCGAGAGCATCGACGGACGGATGGTTGCGCATCCAGGCTCAGTGGTTGCGTAGGAAGTCGGGGACAGGAAACAGGAAGAAAGAGTGAGAGAAAGTTGGAGCGAAAGAGTACAACAGGGGTCGCCACCACCCCCTGCCGGAGCCTCGTGGAACTTTAGGTGTTTTCGCTCAATAAACACACACAACGTGCGGTCTGGGAATCGAAACCACGATCCTCCGACTGCTAGTCCGCTGCCCTAACCACTGGGCCATTGCGCTTCCACTGCTGCTGCTGCTGCTGTTGCCATTATTGTTATCATTGCTGATATTGCTGGCGGTGGCACCGGACCTATTGCTGCTGCTAAACGGGATTTGTCAGGTCTGCTACTGTGGACGTTAGGGAAGACGTTGGCAATGCTGCTGCCTATGGCGATGTTGCACTTACTGTTGTTGCTGTCGATGGCGTCGGGGGAACTGCCAATACTCTCACTGATGCTGTTATTGTTATTGTTGTTGCTGTTGTTAACTGTGGCGATGGCGACGATGTTGCTGGTTCTATTCTCGTATCTACGGCTGCTGCTGTTGCTGTTGAGCGAAGCGGTCTTCGTCCCAGGGCTCGCAAGATCGCGCCTCAGGATTGTCTGTAGTGGGAGAAGTCCGAAACGCGGTCCTTTGCTATTTGTAAGACCCGCAGAAGAGAAAGCAGGTCAACCACCCGACACCGAGAGCATCGACGGATGGATGAATGCGCATCCAGGCTCAGTGGTTGCGTAGGAAGTCGGGGACAGGAAACAGGAAGAAAGAGTGAGAGAAAGCCGGTGCGAAAGAGTACAACAGGGGTCACCACCACCCCTGTACGGCTACTGCTGCTTCTAACGGTAGTATTCCCAGGCTTTGCTAGTACTTTGGCTTCATAGACGACCCATTTGGTTTCGCAGTGGATTCCCACCGGGCATCTGTTGCGGTCCCTGCATGAACATTCTGCCTCTTCCCGTGTCCTAGGGGCGCTAACTAGGATGATCTTAATACTCTCTTTTACTCTTTTACTTGTTTCAGTCATTTGACTGCGGCCATGCTGGAGCACCGCCTTTAGTCGAGCAAATCGACCCCGGGACTTATTCTTTGTAAGCCCAGTACTTATTCTATCGGCCTCTTTTTTTGCCGAACCGCTAAGTGACGGGGACGTAAACACACCAGCATCGGTTGTCAAGCAATGCTAGGGGTCAAACACAGACGCGCAAACACACACACACACACACACACACATATATATATATATACATATATTATATATTATATATATATATACGACAGGCTTCTTTCAGTTTCCGTCTACCAAATCCACTCACAAGGCTTTGGTCGGCCCGAGGCTATAACAGAAGGCTATAACATAACCCAAGATGCCACGCAGTGGGACTGAACCCGGGACCATGTGGTTGGTTAGCAAGCAACTTACACAGCCACTCCTGCGCCTCCACACAGCCACTCCTGCGCCTAATATTGGAGGCATAGTTAATAGTGGGGACACAGCAGGAGGTTCCTGCTAGCGTTTTGAAGCCCACAAGATGGCGACACAGCCGGTAGTCTATATCTGAGAGCAAAGGGAGATAATCCCCGACTGTTACCCTTGAGTAGTGGGGCATTTCCTCCTCCATTTTCTTAAGAAGTCTTGGGCCAACAGGTTTTGGTATCTGAAGATACTACATACAGCTAAACCTTTTAAGGACAGCAAAACTAAGGTAATCACATAAACCGGCATCCCCCATTTTTAGTATACACTGCTCTATATTTTAGGGCATAGCTTCCCAAAGTTGCCGATATCGCCCATCGGTGGTCAATTTCAACTCACAGGTGGGCGATGGGTGAATTTCTAGAAAATGGTGGGCGATATGAACATTTTGTGGGTGACAATGAATATTTTAGAAATTAAGTCTGCATTTACTGATATCTAGGCATGCCTAGAATAAGGATGCACTTTTATCGATTTGACTACCCGCATGAGACGTCTCTTTGTATTAAAAAAGCGGACTTGTTTTTGTCGCAGTCTTTGAGATGGTTGTCTTGTGTGCTAAAAATAGCAGCCAAATAGGCCTCCACCACAATTTTCATTTTTTTTGTATAATCGTATGAAGTTCCGCGTATAGAATTCAGATTCGCAAAAAATTTTCTGAAAACTCCGAAAAATAAAAAATTACGAGCGGTTATATGTCGTACGTAATTCTGTAGGTTCATATCAAAGCACAAGTGCAATTTTCAGGATATTGACAAAATGTGCAGTCACACACAAAATGACAGCTTTGGAATCATGTTTCTTGACTGGGTGAAAATGATCAAACTTTAAAACTTTATAACTTTTTTAAAACACTTTTTTTGGAAGAAGTTGAATAACTCCAGCAATTTAACTTAGAAAGGTATATTAATGTGCCAAATTTTAAACTTTTCGATAAACTCTAATTTTTGAAATACTGGAAGCCAAACGAACTAGACCCGTATTTGCTCCAGTAAAGACGTGTCATCTGACTCTGCTCTATTGACTTCTTCTTTTCTTTGGGAATACCATACTGCCTTTCTGATGCCATCTGTAGAAATCCGTTTTCATATTTTCACTTTACTGATGCCTCTAGTCAAGAAAATTTGTCGACAGCACAGTAGTGATTATTTATCGTTTGGATTTAGTCCCTCTCCTCACAACTGTCAGTTACCAATA
This sequence comes from Octopus sinensis, assembly GCF_006345805.1. NCBI lineage: Eukaryota > Metazoa > Mollusca > Cephalopoda > Octopoda > Octopodidae > Octopus > Octopus sinensis. The sequence goes on along the minus strand of NW_021831825.1, from coordinate 35,203 downwards.
TGCCTCCTTTGCCATCAAAATTTGACCAACGAAGCAATGAAACCTTCACGCTTGAAGTATCACTTAGATGCAAAGCATTCTGACAGAAAGGACAAGCCGTTATCATACCTTTTGCAACTGAGCTCCTCTTTCAGAAATCAAATACAAACATTCAACACGCTACTCCATGAAAACTAGTAAACAGGAGAATGACGGGTTGATTGCATTGCTTGTTGCTAAGTCTAGGGAATCTCACACGACTGGAGAAACATTACTTTGCCCAGTTATCGAAGAGGTTTTCTCAACCGTTACGCACGAAAACCCCGAGAACATTATGAAGAAGATCCCACTTAGTAATAAGACAATTTCTCGCCGCATCGATGAAATGGCCAACGATGTCAAAAATGAGCTCATTAATATCCTCCAGCGTTCTGATTTTTCTATACAAGTGGATGAGTCAACTGTTGTGGACAATCAATGTTTGATGATAGTATATGTTCGGATTTACAACTTGAATACCCATACATATCTTGCATCTATTTTCTTTCCTCCACTTCACTCTCTATTTTGTATCATATCTAAACTAACTATGACTTAATTTTTCCTCTCACATCGTCTCCGATGAAGGGATATAATTAATAAATATCCTAGAAACAGCTGTAAGACCTTCTATCTATAAATGCTCTAGTACCTATACAACCTTGGTTTTTTATCTTATTACGCAAAAAAATTCTTATATATACATATACATACATACATACATACATATATATATATATTAAATTAGAGATAAAACCACTATTAAGCAAATCAAACAGTGAAAAACATAAACAAAAACATAAAAATAAATATAATTAATATAATATCAAAATAAATTCTTTTCTAGATGATACTGGAATATCGTTCAAAGATGAATTCCAAAATAGCGGTTCTATCTTACCTGTAAGTTCCATAATATACGAAATTGAGATATTACACTCAATAAACGTAATTTATCAATATAACAATAATAATAATAATAATAATAATAATAATAATAATAATAATAATAATAATAATGATAATAATAATAATATTGGGGAGTAAATCCAAACTTACAGGGAAAACTTAGATTTAGGATTGAGTGTAATATCTCAATTTCGTTATGGAACTTACAGGTAAGATAGAACCGCTATTTTGGAATTCATCTTTGAAGGATATTCCAGTACACTCTAGAAAAGAATATATTTTGATATTATATTAATTATATTTATTTTTATGCTTTTGTTTATGTTTTTCACTGTTTGAATTGCCTAATAGTGGTTTTGTTTACAGAGATCAAAAGTTTGAGCTCTACCATAAGCTCCCTTGTTCCCTCAACTCGACATTGCCTTTCCAAGTGTACAGTGTGCCACACGTCAAATGTTGAAGTGATCGCAGAGCAACGTGAAAATGAAATGTTTTGCTCAAGAACACAACACAATACAACACACTGCCTGAACCAGGAATCGAAATCACGATATGGCGGCCAACACCCCTAACCACTAGGACGCTCGACTCTACAGTTGTTTAGTAAGTTACAATATAGTATTGTGTAATGTAATATAGTGTAGAGTAGTCTACTGTAGAATGATATAGCATTGTATAGAGTGAATTAATACTATGTAGTGAGACGTAATTTAATATTCTTTTCTACTCTAGGCTCAAGGCCTGAAATTTTGGGGAAGGGTTCAGTCGATTAGATCGACCCCAGTGCGCAACTGGTACTTAACTTATCGACCCCAAAAGGATGAATGGCAAAGTCGACCTCGGCGGAATTTGAACTCAGAAAGTAAAAACAGACGAAATACATATTTCTTTACTACCCACAAGGAGCTAAACAGAGAGAGAACAAACAAGGATAGACAAAGGGATTAAGTCGATTACATCGACCCCAGTGCACAACTGGTACTTATTTAATCGACCCCGAAAAGATGACAGGCAAAGTCGACCTCGGCGGAATTTGAACTCAGAACGTAAAAACAGACGAAATACCGCTAAGCATTTCGCCCGGCGTGCTAACGTTTCTGCCAGCTCACCGCTTTAAGATGTAATTTAATATTGTGTGAAATAAGAGGTAGTGAAGTTTAATTTAACATAATGTAATGTAATACAGTGAACTTGCTTGTTTCTTTCTTGCTTGCTTCATGGTCTTGCTTGATGGGGATGGGATCATCTCAGCTTGGAGATCCCAGAAGTGTCATCGTGCGTAGAATCGACCAGATCCACCAGTGTTCCTCATCACTGGTGATCCCGTGCCAGCCCCTCTGGCGGTCCCGTGCCATACTCCAAAATAACGTCGAGTCTCTGGAGGATCATTCTTAAGCACGTCTAGCTGTCTGTTGCTAGGACTGCCACGGAGCCTCTTCCAGTCCGCAGCCGCAGCATTGAGAGTAAGGCCCTAGTAAGATTATCTGGCGAGAGGTGGAGGGCATGTCCGTAGGAGCGCCAGCGGCGGATAGCTATGAGGTCAGAGGCTGCAGGGCTGATGCATGTGCGTATGCAGCTCTTTGTTGGGGACGCGATGGTGCCATTGACGTTTTCAGAGTAGCGTAATTTAGCGTAGCCTAATGTTTCGTGATATAATGTAGCGTATTTTACATGATTGTGTAATTTAGGGAAGTGCAATATGCAGAAATGATTCCAGTATTTTCATGCTTCAAGAAGACGGTAATTGATGCCTGGATGCTGCAAATAATTCCAGTA
>NW_021831825.1:2500-27500 GCF_006345805.1 Octopus sinensis | reverse complement strand
AATGCTTTTTAATTAACACCTTCGGGAAATTATCGTAATTTGTCCGGAGTATAATTAGTATGGGAGAGGCATCGCCTGTAAGAAATTGTGTACGTATGCATGTAAATACATGCGTATATATATATATATATATACACGCGCATACATAAAGAAATACATATACATATATGTCATATATGTGGGTGTGTGTACACATATACATTTACGTATATTGTATATATTGTATGTACACATATATATGTGTGTGTGTACATATACGTATGTGTGTCTGTATCTATGTCTTTATCAATCTATATATGAATATACATGCATACATAAATGTAATACATACGAATACACTTATATATGTATATATAAACATACACATAGATATATATGTGTATATATATATATATATATATATATATATATTATATATACACCATATATATCTATGTGTATGTTTATATATACATATATAAGTGTATTCGTATGTATTACATTTATGTATGCATGTATATTCATATATAGATTGATAAAGACATATATATATATATAGATATATATATAATGTATGTATATACATACATGTATAATATATATATATATATATATATATATATTATGTATGTATATGTATATATATACATATATATATATGTATATGTATATACATACATAATATATATATATATATATGTATGTATATGTATATACATACATACTTACATACACATATATATATACATATCTATACATACGCACACACACTCACATATATGCGTATGTATATGTATACATAAATACAAATAGGCAGATAGATAGATTGCTAGAGAGAGAGAGGTGGGGTCAGAGAGGTGGGCGGATAGGTAGACAGGTAGAAAGAGAGGGACGTAAATAAACAGACAGACAGACAGATATATTTCCTCGAAATTAATCCCATTGGTTTTATTTTTCAGAAATGATATTGAGAAAATCTTATTAATAATTAGCAATATTGACAAACATTTCGGTGAATGCCGAGTAAATAACGGTAATTAAGAAACATGGGGGCTAGGGGGGTGAGGTGTAGTAGTGGTAACTGTGGTGGTGGTGTGGTGGTGGTGGGTTATTGGTAAGTAATTACAGGACTGAGAGATGGAGGTGTCACATTCCGGTTAATTAATATACAAGTAAGAAATTTACAGGAATTTTAATGCAAAATAATCACACCCAAACATACTAACGCTCACATGGTTCCGGGTTCAGTCCCACTGCGTGGCACCTTGGGCAAGTGTCTTCTGCTATAGCCCCGGGCCGACTAATGCCTTGTAAGTGGATTTGGTAGACGGAAACTGAAAGAAGCCTGTCGTATATATGTAGTATATATATATATTATATATATATATTATATATTATATATATATGTGTGTGTGTGTTTGTGTGTCTGTGTTTGTTCCCCTAGCATTGCTTGACAACCGATGCTGGTGTGTTAACGTCCCCGTCACTTAGCGGTTCGGCAAAAGAGACCGATTGGATAAGTACTGGGCTTACAAAATAATAAGTCCCGGGGTCGAGTTGCTCGATTAAAGGCGGTGCTCCAGCATGGCCGCAGTCAAATGACTGAAACAAGTAAAAGAGTAAAAGAGTAAAGAGTATATATGTGTGGAGGTGCAATGGCCCAGTGGTTAGGGCAGCGGACTCGCGGTCATAGGATCGCGGTTTCGATTCCCAGACCGGGCGTTGTGAGTGTTTATTGAGCGAAAACACCTAAACTCCACTAGGCTCCGCAGGGGATGGTGGTGATCCTGCTGTACTCTTCACCCCAACTTTCCTCTCACTCTTACTTCCTGTTTCTGTTGTACCTGTATTTCAAGGGGCCGGCCTTGTCACTCTCTGTGTCACGCTGAATATCCCCGAGAACTACGTTAAGGGTACACGTGTCTGTGGAGTGCTCAGCCACTTACACGTTAATTTCACGAGCAGGCTGTTCCGTTGATTCGGATCAACCGGAACCCTCATCGTCGTAACCGACGGAGTGCTTCCATCCATATATATATATATATATATATACTCAACAGTGTTTAATAAAATGAAGTAGCATGAAACGATTGTACTACACTACCTTGGATATCCTTGTTGCTTATTTTGATTATAATCACCCCATTTGACTTATATGGACAATACCATACAAAATTCTGGTGCCTTTAACTTAAGTACCATAGTCATCTGAATCTAAATTTTGCTGTACAGAGATGTACACGCGTGATGCGTGGTCTGATGGTCTGGTGGTCTGGATGGTTTCCGCAGGATCTTAGAATGGTGGAATCGATTCCTGACTCGGGACGGCCGGCTTTGTCAGTGAGCGAGTCATTTCATTTCGCTTATTTCACAATGCTCCAATCCACCCGCCTGAATGTATGATAGCGAGTGATAGTGAGAGCTTACTAAATGATAGCGTAACCCCCTTTACGTCCCGCTTTCACATACTGGACATTTCTCGGGGTCACGACACCATTGGTTTCTAAAGCAAATAGCGGCACAGTGAAAATTTCTAAGATATTCCAAAGATTTTCCATCTGAGATTCCTTAGATCAGTGGTTCTCAACCGAGGTTGATATGGCTTTTGGGGGTCCGTGGAGGATATTGTTAAAACTTATGTAAAATATACGAGATAGACGAAAGATGGAAGGGATACTGCGAGGTGGCCACGGATTTGGAAAGCCAAGTAATATTCCCACTAATAAAAATGACAAAAAGACCAGATTTAGTCCTATGGAACAGAGAACGGAGAATAGGAATTTTACTAGAACTGACAGTACCTTGGGAAGAGAACATCGGCAATGCAGAGGAACGAAAGGAGAAGAGATACGAAAAACTAATCGAAGAATGCAGAGAACAGGGATGCGATGTCGAATATTACCACCTGGCAGTGGGGGCTAGGGACTTCATTGAAAGAAAAATGACAACGCTATTCAAAAGAAGATTTGTTTTTTTCTAGCTCGGGGCTGAGAAAACTAATAAAGAGAGTACAGAAGGCGGTAGAAAAAGCCAGCTTCTATATATGACTGAAGCGGGAAGACCAAAAATGGCTTGAAAGTCATAACATGCCGGTGGAAAATAACATCACGAGGTGAGACAAGCTGACACTGAATTAGATTCGCTGACTGACAGGTGACGGTCGTTTAGAGAATGCGTGGGCTAAGACTACGCGCCTTCATTGGTCAGTTAAAGTTGAGACAGTGTCACGTGACAACTTGCTGGGGCTGCCTGCTGGAGCCTAGCGGCAAGTATTTAAAGGGAAAGAATTTGACAAGACAGCCAGTCGCCCGCTGACACTCGTTGACGCTTCATCGAAGAGGCCAAGGAACAGAAGAAAGAAGACATGCCCCCAATACCAGAGCTGAAGACACCTCCGAAAGGGGGGGGGCGCCACGTCAAAACGGTAGAGGAGTAGGGGCCAAAACCGGACGTGGTTCCTCCTGATGATGTCTTGAGCTAACTGGATCCTATAAAGGAGCTGTTGGGGTAGCAGACCACGAAACACGGTTGTAATTCCTTATACATCTACAGTTTACGAAATATTTTCATAATTTTTTAAATACAATTCCTAATAATATATAATTATTAAAATATAATAATAATTTTTAAACATTGAACGATTAGGAGGGTCCAGTAGAGTAAAACGACAATCAAAGGGATCCATAAGCAAAACACGGTTGATAACCTCTGCTTCAGATGAACAGATGCACACACTTGGGTGTGTACGTCAACAGTTCAACCGACACACCAACTCAAGCACGTATTTACAAACACCGAGAACTCACTTAACTATAAACCTTGTCACTTTGCTTTAGCGATCGACTCGAACGCTTTAAAAATAAACACTTCAATAAAATTCAAACAATAAACATACACATACATGTGTGTATGCAATGTTTATCTACCTACCTACCTATCTATCTATCTTCTATCTATCTATCTATCTATCTATCTATCTATCTATCTATCTATCCTATCTCTCTCTCTCTCTCTCCTCTTCTCTCTCTCTCTCTCTATATATATATATATATATATATATATATATATATATATATATATATACAATAATGAGGTGAAATAAATTATAGATATTAATTCAATAATACCCTTATTTTAACACCGAGCGACCTAGCACAATAACCGGGATACAAATTCATATTTATCCGTAATATAAGAGAGCCAACTTTGAATAGCACTAGAGTTAACATATTCAAAGTTGGCTCTCTTATATTTACGGATATATATATATATAAGATATATATATATATATATATATATATATATATATATATATAATGTATGTATGCATCTATGTATAAACGCATGTGTACACACACACACACACCACACACACACACACACACACACATATATATATATAATATATATATATATATATATATATATATATATATATATATATATATATATATATATATATATACATACTCTTTTTACACTATTATTAGTTTCAGTCATTTGACTGGGTCATGCTGGAGCACCGCCTTTAGTCTAGCAAATTGACCCCAGTACTTATTCTATCGATTATTTTTCCGAACCGCTAAGTTACGGGGCCGTGAACACACCAGCATCGGTTGTCAAGCGATGGTGGCGGGGGACAAACAAAGACACACAAACATAATGTGACCGCGTGTGTACCGTTGGCGATTTTTTCCCTCTGTCTTCCCTTCTTTGGATCTCTGGATCTTTCCTTCTCCTATGTTTCTGACGAAGAGCTCCGCTCGAAACGTTAAACCCTCCCTCTTTCCTTCTTTCCTTCTTTCCTGAGCGTCCAATAATACTATATTTGTTCCACGTCCTCGCGTTGTTGTGTTTTTTTGTGCTTTCATGTTTGGATTAACTTTATATTATATATATATATATATATATATATATATATATATATATATCTATATATATATATATATATATATACGATAAGCTTCTTTCTATATATATATATATATATAATATATATATATGATGTAATATATTATGTGTGTGTGTGTGTGTATGTGTGTGTCTAACGATCCAGAAATGCATGTAGGAGTCCAGTAGAGGGCCGATACTGAGCTGATAATGGTGCACTTCTAAGAAATCCTTCTTGCACAACAGTTACTATCGCTACTTGCCTCACGAATAGATATTTCATCTTCTTCAATACAGTTCGTTTCATTCAATCATTGGCTTCAATCTTAAATATCTGTAATCAATCATAAATCCCTAAGTAGTTTACTAATATTTACTGTTTTGACTAAGGAGTGATTTGAACTCTGAAATTAACGGAAATAGGGTTATTATGTCCAGTTCTCTTGAGATTATAGTACCTACTACCACTCAAAAACTGGATCAAAGTTCCTTCCCATACCAGAGGCTCATAATGTCGGTTTCCCGGCGTATGTATTATCGTGTATATATCCCCCACAGGATGGGACGTAGGCAGAGGAGTGGACAAAAGCATTGTGAAATGAAGTGCTTTGCTCAAAACACAATGCATCACCCGGCCTAGGAATCGAAACCACAATTTCACGATCCATATGCTTCCACAGCCGCAACCATTATACTTATACTTACTTATACTTACTTGTTTCAGTCATTTGACTGCGGCCATGCTGGAGCACTGCCTTTTTTAATCGCGCAACTCGACCCCGGGACTTATTCTTTTGTAAGCCCAGTACTTATTCTATCGGTCTCTTTTGCCGAACCGCTAAGTGACGGGGACATAAACACACCCAGCATCGGTTGTCAAGCAATGCTAGAGGACAAACACAGACACACAAACACAACGCATATATATATATACATATATATATTATATATAATATTATATTATATATAGATATATATATATATATATATATATATATACATATATACGACAGGCTTCTTTCAGTTTCCGTCTACCAAATCGACTCACAAGGCTTTGGTCGGCCCGAGGCTATAGTAGAAGACACTTGCCCAAGGTGCCACACAGTGGGACTGAACCCGGAACCATGTGATTGGTAAACAAGCTACTTACCACACAGCCACTCCTACGCCTTAATAAATATATTTTTATCGAATTCATTTGAATGTCACGCAATGCCATCCACCATTTCTTGTAAATATAAGCTCTACCTTATGTAAGAAAAAATGTTGACCATCCCATCGAACATGAAGAACTGATTTTAGTTCTTCAAGATTTCTTGTTTTTGGTTTTTGTTGTTTGTTGTTGTACATATTGTATTGTAATTGATAATATTCCTGGAATTTTCTGAAATTCGGGGTAATTTCAGCAAATAGGTTTCTTCCTTTGGGATGAATTACACATTCCAGAACATTAATGTAAACAATAATAAGGAATGGGATTCAGGGCAGCACCTTGGGGAACGCCTCTCATCGATTTACATTAACTTGGCTCTATACCAATAATTATGTAATTTATATATAGGCAACTAATTATATGTTTGTATAAACACAGAGATCGGCTGGCTGGGGGTAAGGGTGTCAGACAGAGAGAGAGAGAGAGAGAGAGAGAGAGAGACATACGGAGTATTGGGATGAACGGGAAAGAGTTAGAGAAGCAGAGAGAGTGAGTGTGACAGAGAGTGAGAGAGAGAGAGAAAGAGAGAGAGAGAGAGAGACAGACGGACAGAAGACAGAAATTAAGGTTGGGCGATGGTGATAAGAAAAAGGAAAACAGCAAAGATAAAAACATAGAGAGAAATGAATAGAGGGAGAAAACAGAAGAAAAGAAGGAAGGGAAGAAAGAAAGAAGGAAGAAAGAAAGGAACAAAGAAAGACGGGAGAAAGAAAGAAAGAGGGAAGACAGAAAGAAGGAAAGAAAGGAAAGGGAGGAAGGAAGGAAGAAGAATGAAAGAAGAAAGAAAGAAAGAAAGAAGAAGAAAAGACAGAAAGAAAGAAAGAAAGAAAAGGAAGAAAGAGAGAAGGAAGGAAGGAAGAAAGAAAGAAAGAAAGAAAGAAAGAAAAGGAAGAAGGAGGAAGGAAGGAAGGGGAAGGAAGAAAGAAAGAACTAAAGAAAGAGAGAAAGTAAGGAAGGAAGAAAAGAAAGAAGAAAGAAATAAATAAAGAAAGGGAAGAAAGAAAGAAAGAAGAAGGAAGGGAGGAAAGAAAGAAAGAAAGAAAGAAAGAAGACGAAAGAAAGAAAGAGGGAAGAAGAAGAAAGAAGGAAAGAAAGAAAGAAAGAAAGAAAGAAAGAAAGAAGGAAAGAAGAAAGAAAGAAAAGAGGAAGAAAGGAAAGAAGGAAAAAAGAAGGAAAGAAGGAAAAGAAAGATGAAGGAAAGAAACAAAGAAACAAAGAAACAAAGAAACAAAGAAACAAAGAAATAAAGAAAGAAAGAAAGAAAGAAAGAAAGAAAGAAAGAAAGAAAGAAAGAAAGAAAGAAAGAAAGAAAGAAAGAAAGAAAGAAAGGGGTAGACAGAGAGAGAGAGAGGTGGAGATAGGGAGAAGTAGGGGAGGGCATGCAAGTAGGAACGGAGAAAGTATAACCTCAATTGAAAACAGGTAAACATATTTGTTCGTCCATTGTTATATTTCGGTGGATTGGCAGAATCGTCGGAGCGTTGGAAAATGTATTTCTCTATTTGTTCCAGCTCTTTACAATTCCAGTTCAATTCCCACCGCGGACAACTTTAATGCATCGGGATCGATAAAGTAGCGGTCAGTGTAATCGACTGGTAACTGATACCCGATTACAAAGCTGGTAGCCTTCAACCTAAATAAAATACTATTATTATTCTATGTTTGACTTTTGCTTTATGTCTGTACAAGTTGGCTCCAAGTCTCACCCAGAGACCTCAAGAGACAACAGGTTAGAAGTTCTGTGCCATATATTTGGGGTTTTTTGTGTGTGTGTGTTGTACTAGTGAATGTCTAATAGATAAAATTTAAAAAATCAATAAATAAATAAAAAAAAGTTTGTTTTAAACTTTGGGATACATAAGAGTATTTTGGGTAGGATATGAGCAGTTCCCATGAGTACTATCTTCTGAATTTCTGCCCTTTTGGGGTTTCCTGGTATCTGAGTTAGGTAGCAAGCAATCAGTCCCTTCGCTATCATTCCCAGAGCACCTATGACAACAGGTATTGTTTTAGTCTTCAGCTTCCACATTTTCCTGATTTCTATTTCAAGATCTTTATATTTGCTCAGTTTTGGTAGGTCTTGACAGATACGTTTATATCGATTGGGACAGTCATATCAATGAGGAGGTATGTTCTTTGTCTGAAGTCTTTCAATATGATGTCTGGCATATTCACATCTATCTTCTGTCAGTTTGAATGGTGAAGTTCCAGAGAAGTGAGATGTGGTCATTTTCAAGCACTAGAAGTGGATTGTTGTTCCCACCAGTTTTTTTCATGGGACAAATCCAGGTTTTGGCAATTACCCAGTGAATATATTGTGCAGCTCTATCATGCCTGTTGAGGTACTCTGTAGGCGTTAGAAGACTGCATTTGGAGACAACATGATCAATGGTTTCATTTTGTTTGTCGGCATACACGACATGTTGGGCTACTGCCGTTCTTTAATATGTTGGCCTGGTAGTTTTCTTGTTGGTAGGGGCATTGATCTTGAGCTGCTATGATAAACCCCTCTGTTTCAGATTTTAAACCAGAGGCCATTAGCCATATTATTATTATTATTATTATTATTATTATTATTATTATGATGATGATGATGATGATGATGATGATGATTATAAAATAGATGTTTCAATACCGGCAGATGACAACGTGTCTCTAAAAGAAATGGAGAAACTCTCAAAATACAAAGACCTGGAATGAGGTAACCAGAATGTGGAATCTAAAACAGAAACATTCCTATCATAGTAGGTGCATTAGGCATGAAAAAAAATATTCAGACAAATACATAACAAAAACACCAGGACTTACAAACAAACAAACATACAACAGAAATTGCACTACTAGGCACTGCCACATCCTACATAGAACACTTTCCATACAGTAACATCAAGCATCACAACACAACACATCACAAAGCACAAACCCAAGGCACACAGAGCTGCGCTCGGTAGTGAAGTGAAAGCACGATATAAAAAAAAATAACTACTTAATAATAATTAATATAATAATAATAATAATAATAATATAATAATATTAATAATGATAATGATAATATAATAATAATAATACTGATAATAATCTATAATAATATATAATAATAATAATAAATAATAATAATAATAATAATAATAATAATAATGCGAGCAGGCAGAATCGTTAGCACGCTGGGTAAAATGCTTAGCAGTATTTCGTCTGCCGCTACGTTCTGAGTTCAAATTCCGCCGAGGTCGACTTTGCCTTTCATACTTTCGTGTCGATGAAATAAGTACCAGTTACGCATTGGGGTCGAAGCAATTGACTAGCCCGCTCCCTCCAAATTTCAGGCTTTGTGTCTACAGTAGATAAGATTATTATATGTGTATTACTGTGTCCGTATTCATGTTTACGTGCGTATATAAACCTATGCTTTGTTTCAGATTTTTTTTTTAAAATCCTATCGTAGCTATTCGACAAATAGAAGTTGATAAAATGAGTACTAAGGCAACATGGCAACTGGACCCTTTAAAAATTTCGTCTGAATATGTCCTTAGTCCAATGAATGAAACTAGTGAAAGAATAAAAGAGGCTAATATACGCATGCGTTCAGAGTGTATATTTTTATGCGTATATGTGACCGCGCGCACATACGTGTGTGTGTGTGGTATGTGTGTGTGTGTGTGTGTGTGTGTGTGTGTGTGTGCGTGTGTGTTTGTGTGTGTGTGTGTGTGTTTGTGTGTGTGTTTTCGTGTGTGTTTGTGCGTGTGTGTGCGTGTCTGTGTGTGCATGTGTGTGTGTGCGTGTGTGTGCGTGTGTGTGTGTGTGCCTGTGTGTGCCTGTGTGTGTGTGTTTGTGTGTGTGTGTGCTGTGTGTGCGTGCGCGGTGCGTGTGTGTGCGTTGGGTGTGCGTAGTGTGTGTGTGCGTGTGTGGTGCGTGGTGTGTGTGTGTTTGCCTGTGTGTGCCTGTGTGTTGGTGTGTTTGTGTGTGTGTGTGCCTGTGTGTGCGTGCGTGTGCGTGTGTGTGCGTGTGTGTGCGTGGTGTGTGTGTGCGTGGGTGTGCGTGTGTGTGTGTGTATGTGCATGTGTGTGTGCGTGTGTGTTGTGTGTGTGCGTGTGTGTGTGTGCGTGCATGTGCGTGTGTGTGTGTGTTTGTGTGTGCGTGCGTGTGTGTACAGAAACTAGTTCGACGCACTGAATTATAGGAAAAACCTTTGAAACGATTTGGAAAGAGTGAAAACAAGACATGAGAGAGAGAGAGAGAGAGAGAGAGAGAGAAGTGCGAGGGAAAGGGAGTATGAGGGTTAGTGAGAGGTGAACCAGAATGTGTTGAAGAACTAAGGAGAAGAAGAGGAAGAAAAAATTCTAATAAAGAAGTGGGTCGGAGGTGAGTATTAAACCTTTAATCCCAAGAATGAAGCGAGGACACGGTGTCTAATTCTACCACCCCAATAAAGGACAAGTTAAATTAGTAAAGAAACGCTAAGTAAACATGGACGTACGTGTTTGTCGGGTGGACTAGATACGGGGTAGATATAAGGCTGTGGTCAGGAGTTCTTTTATGAAAAGATACTGTTGACAATAAGAGAAAAAATGGGAAAAAAATATGTTGTAGATAAAAGGAGAGTAAATCGCTTATTAGTGCACAAGCGTGCTAAACTGTTGCTCATATCACGTAGCGGATCGTCTGTGTTCTCTTCCTGTCTCTACCTGTCAACCAAACCGAAGCACCTGTTACCGCTCTGGTTCAGAGTCGTTCGTCTTCACCACCCTCCATGCCAATATCATACAAATATTTATTTGTGATAGCAAAAGAAAAAACAATATATATATATAAATAAATAAAATAAAATAATCGTGATAATAAAAAGAGTGTTTCATTTAAAGAGATAATTCAGCAAAGTAAGACACAGAGCAAACATTGAGTTTGACAACTTTTTAAGATGTCCACTTTCTCTCCTGCTTTCATTGTCCGACGCTCCTCCTCACAGATCTCTCTCGCCCTATTTCTCCCTCACTGTCACTGCTTTTAGTCATCTCTTTTTCTTTCTTTCTATCTGCCTATATATATATATATATATATATAAAAGTAAATAAATGGTACAACGAAGCACCGATATCTACTGGAAAATAGTGAACGTAATAAATACGACGCTAATGTACAGCTTCACTGCGTATGTACTAGTAAAGATGCGTGTGTGCAACAAACATGAAAAAAATTGTCTTACCTCTAGGAAAAACATCTGAAAAATGAAAAACCTAGATAGTGGATAATGCAGTACCGGTTTCGGATTTTTCAAGATACGCTTGCCAAACATATACTTGATTTATCCTCATCAGCTGCATAAACCTCGGGTCTTTTTTTCTTCATAGCTTGGTTCAAACGCTCTAATTGGTGACGGTAGACTTGAGCATTGATTGCTGCATTAGGTGGTAACAATTCAAAGTGAATTACTCTTTTGCAATCCCACCAGATAAAGAGAAGAACCTTTTTCCCATGAAGTTCCCTTTTCGGTTGTGGTTGAGTATTTTCCCTTTTACCAAGCCAATGGTAACATTTCGATAGAAGATCCATTTTTCGTCTCTAGTCACAGGTCTATCCAAAAAGGGTGAAATGAGTTTGCGAGAATGGAGATAAGAGCAGATGTCAACTCGGGATATGCGGTTGATTTCGTATGTACAATTCATATTTCAAAAACGCATTTAATCTATACTATTAGAAAGACCATCCTGCAGACGTCTTCTATGAGCCGCTAAATGACATTTATTCATTTGATTCGCAATTTGCATAACTTTTCTAATATGTTACAGCTAATTCTCTTTTGTATAATTTATTCATCTAATGATACTCGCTCAGTAAATATTTCTTTATTTTCATCACAGTTTCGATTTCTCTTTCTCTCTTTTAGACAAACTTAAATCAAGCCTTTCTTCAACGTACGTGTTCGTTTTGTATACTAGAAATAGCAGAGAGCGTGTAAATATATTCTAAGGCCTATAGCATATCAAACAGCCATACCAACAAATTCATTCCTGATATATATATATGTATATATATATATATATATATATATATTATATATATATATATATATATATATAAATAGATGCGTGTATTTTCCCTTGTTAACAATTAACACGGAAAAAATAGATAAATAGTTATCAGGGTAGCAAAAAATCACACAAGTAAAGAGGTTGTAACTCCTTGTTTTTAAAGGTAGAAACTTCGGGTTTACGTGGGATTTTTTGTATAATATATAAATAAATAAATGGAGTTTAACGCAGGTATTTATATATACGTGTGTGTGTGTGTGTGTGTGTGTGTGTGTACAATTATAAATAAGGAGAAAAGCAATATTTTCTTTGCCAATATGCTGAAAAATAGACGCTAAATCGTCTAACCACATACACCGATCAAATGAGTACCAGTTATGCACTGCGTCGATGTAATCGACTGTAATCGCTTTGTCTGCCCTTGTTTGTCCCCTCTATGTTTAAGACCCGATTATTTTATCTGACAGATTTTCCTTGATCTTGTTGCCAGTCTGGACAGGCATCTCTCAGTTGATCGTGACGGAATCATTATCAAGTACCATGTTTGGTACATATTTGTACCACTCCT
Organism: Octopus sinensis; assembly: GCF_006345805.1. Taxonomy (NCBI): domain Eukaryota; kingdom Metazoa; phylum Mollusca; class Cephalopoda; order Octopoda; family Octopodidae; genus Octopus; species Octopus sinensis. The sequence continues at coordinate 14,824 of NW_021831825.1, read as the reverse complement.
TATCCTTTCCACGTCAAATTGCCAGCGTATTCCCAATGGACGTAACTGCAAACTCGAACGCATCTGTGAAATATATATCGGGTAGCTGGAAATGATCTCGCCAACTGTCTCACTGCGCTGGTTTTACAGTCTGCAATAAATTCTTTTATTCTTTTACTTGTTTCAGTCATTTGACTGCGGCCATGCTGGAGCACCGCCTTTAGTCGAGCAACTCGACCCCGGGAATTATTCTTTTTGTAAACCCAGTACTTATTCTATCGGTCACTTTTTGCCGAACCGCTAAGTGACAGGGACGTAAACACACCAGCATCGGTTGTCAAGTAATGCTAGGGGAACAAACACAGACACACAAATACACACACATACATATATATATATATATATATACATATATACGACAGGCTTCTTTCAGTTTCTGTCTACCAAATCCACTCACAAGGCATTGGTCGGCCCGGGGCTATAGCAGAAGACACTTGCTCAAGGTGCCACGCAGTGGGACTGAACCCGGAACCATGTGGTTGGTAAACAAGCTACCTACCACACAGCCACTGTTAACATTTCTTTCATTATTTCGCTTTTACGGTTGTATGTAGCTAGAAAATGGCGCTCTTCTCCTAAACCAGACCTTCAGTTTCTACTTTTAACCGAAAGTTTTTGATCCGTTGTCGGCTTTTCACTCTGGCTTACTTCCGCTCTGTCAAGCCTTGCGGGATATTGGCCATCGACTGGTTCTTCTCTCCCCTTTTAACCTTCATTATATTAAGAATTTCATTTTGATTTTATCTTTTGTTATCTTAATTTTTTTTTCCTCTTGTTTTATTCTTATCTAAATCTTTTGCGTCAGTCTAGTTTGTTTTCAATTTGTATTTTTCGTGTTTCCTTCTGCAGAAAGAAAAAACCTATCATTTATTTATTTATATATTTATTTATTTATTTCACGTTTCCTTCTTACGCCAGTCAGTTTCCTTTTACTCGATTGAAAGTATTTTTCGTCCCACTGTTGTTGTTTTGTGGTAGATTTCAATTTGTACCAGATCCAGCCTTCTTTGTGTGGGGCAATAAGTATATTTTATTTATAACAACTTTCGGTGTAGGGGTGGGGGGGCATTAGCTTTGGAAAGCTGAGAGTAGTTTCCTACGTTCCTTTTCTGAAAGTGTATCTATACCTATTATCTTATGTCGAATGTTCAGTCCAGTTTTTTTAATGTCTAATCCTTGTGCCGTCTTCCTTTGAGATATTTTCTTTCATTTCTGTGATTCTTGTTTTATTAGTGTCATCGACACCAAAGTATTTGTATTTGTGGTTCCGGTCTAATTCTTTGATTTCGGTGTTTTTTCTATAAGTTAATGTTCCCAGTTTTAGTTGATTTACTTCTTCTTACAACAGCTTCATAGAAGGAACATTCGTTTAATCTCGAACTCATTTTTGTGCCGTAACTGGATTTATGAACAATTCTAATAATTTTTCTTGCTTTGTATTATTTTTTTGTAAATATTTTCAAGTCATGCATATAACGGTTGCCTCTTGCTTTTATAGCTATCCATTCAACAGATTTCTTAATGGAGTCAGAGCTTGGCAAAAGAGATGAGAGATATGATGATGATGATGATGATGATGATGATGATCATTATTATTATTGTTGTTACTATAATAATAATAATAATAATTATTATTATTATTATTATTATTATTATTATTATTATTATTATTATTATTATTATTATTATCATTATTATTATTATTATTATCTTTACGTCCTGGGTTCAGATTCCGCCATGGTCGACTTTACCTTTCATCCTTCCAGAGATCGATAAAGTAAGAACTAGTTGAGCAGTAGGGTGGAGGGTGTCGATGAAATCGATTAACTCCCTACCCCAAACTTGCTGGCGTTATGCCAAAATTGGGAAGGATTATTATTATTGTTGTTGGTGGTGGTGGTGGTGGTGGTGGTATCATTATCATTATTATTATTAGTAGTAGTAGTAGTAGTAGTGGTGGTGGTGGTGGTGGTGGTGGTGGTGGTGGTGGCGGCGGCGGCGGCGCAGCAGCAGCAGCAGCAGCAGCAGCAGCAGCAGCAGCAGCAGCAGCAGCAGCAGCAGCAGCAGCAGTAGTAGTAGTAGTAGTAGTAGTAGTAGTAGTAGTAGTAGTAGTAATAGTAGTAGTAGTAGTAGTAGTAATAGTAGTAGTAGTAGTAGTAACATTGACAAAATTGACAGAATTGTTAGAGCGTCGGATATATGAATCAGCCGGTCAAGTTCTCTTTCTGAAAATCCCAGTTTATCCAGATTCTCCTTTGAGTATTTACTAACAAAACCTAAAGCTCCAATTATTATTGGTATGAATATGAATTCATAGTCTGGATATAGAAGCTGGAGGTTTCGTTGCAGTTGTCCATAGATATCCTCTTTTTCTTTGATTTTCAAAGAGATTATTATACCTACAGGGAATCTGACCTCTATTATGGTACATACCTTTGCCCTTCTGTCCCAAACAACAATACCTGGCCTGTTATGCTTACATTTTTTACCGAGGCTTTGATGGGAATATTCCACCAGTATTCCTTGAGTTGGTGTTTATGAATGTATTCCATAACAGAGAGATTGTCTAAGTTTATTTCAGCACAGTCTTTCTGGCGGATGTCATTGTAAATTGTTTTAGCAACAGCATCGTGCCGCATAGGGAGGTAGAACCGTGATGACATTTTAGGACAGCTGCTAATCACATGCGTAATGTTTTCCACAGAAACATGACATAGCTTACACATGCGGTTGGGATTACAAGAGCATCACTGTCCCTCTTGTTCACCAGGTGCTTTGTGTCCATCTCCTGTTCCTGGATTGCAACTGCATAGCCTTCAACGTGTGATGTGATGCAGTGGGCTTGTGTCCAAGAGAGGTTGCGTATCACTTTTACTGTCTTCTTCAAGCTTCCGGGCAACATTCCCATGCATAGTCTTTGTTTTTTTTTGTATGCTGAGTCCTTTCCATCCAGGTCTTCTCTGAGGTAAGAGAGCCCAGATGCTTTGGGTCTGTATAGATCATCAGGATGAGAGTGTTTCTTGAGAAGTTCACTGCCAACTTGTACAATGTTGCTCACTTCACTTTTCAGCACTGCATTAATATATTTATTTTTGCTGCTGTTGTTTAGCAGGTGCTGACCGAGTGATACCATATGGCATTAGAAGGCCGTCTGCAATGATCTCAGACCTCTACCACCTTCATTTCTTCTGAGGTAGAGCCTGTCAACATCACTGTTTCTGTGGAAGTTCCCAGTTATTGTCAGGATTTTGCGAGTTTTGATATTTATGGTCTACAGACCAATGAATTATCTCAAACGTTGGGATCAGCACTGGTACTGCAAATGTATTGTGGGATATTGTTTAGTTGTAAGAAGAGAGTTCCGACTGCCATATTTTCCTAAGTCTGGTGTAATATTCTCGGGTCACTCTATCATTTATTCACAGTGCCTTTATATGATAAATTTTCGTCAATGACTAAGTTCTTGTAACATTCTTTGTGTGGAATGGGGGAGATAGAGAGACCATAGATGCACACGTTTTGGGTTTGGGGCACTGACTTCCCTCGTTCTATAACTAAATGTGAACATTTGTTTTGGACAAATTCCATGACTAAATCAACTGAAAATGTTATTAATTCCAGTTGTTTTTTGGTATTGTTAACATTTTTATGTGTGTATCTATGTATGGATGTACGTATGTTCATGTGTGTGTGTGTGTGTGTGTGTGTATGTGTGTGTGAGTGTGTGCGTGTGTATGTGTGTGTGTGTACATATATATATTCTTTTGTTCTTTACTTGTTTCGGTCATCTGACTACAGCCATGCTGGAGCAGGGCCTCGGAGGGTTTCAGTCGAACAAATCGACCACAAAGCTTATTTTTTCAAGCCTAGTATATATATTCTATCGCTTTCTTTTGCTGAACCCCGCTAAGTTATAGGGACATAAACACATTAACACCGGTTAATGTCAAGCGGTGACGGGAGACAAACAGAAGCACAAAGACACATACACATACACGCACACATACGCACTCATGCACGCACGCAGACATACAAACATTAGTGACGATCTGGAAGAGTGAGTTCTAAACACCATATTTGTAAATAAAAATTCCCTTTAACAAAATTCAACAGTCCGATACCAGCGGTTTCGTATCAATAAACCCTCAGATATTCAGTAGATTTGTGTGCGTGTATGTGTGTGTGTGTGTGTGTGTGGTGCAGGTGGGTGCGTATGTGCGCACGCGTGTATGTATGCATGAATAAATAAATGTATGTATCTATGCATGTATGTATGGGTGTTATGCATGTGTGTGTTATGTATGTATGTATATGTATGTATGTACGTGTGTGTATGTATGTATGTATGTATTTGTGTATGTATGTGTATGATGTATGTATGTATGTATGTGTATGTATGTATGTATGTGTATGTATGTGTGTGTATGTGTGTATGTATGTATGTGTGTGTATGTGTGTATGTATATATGTATGTATGCATATGTATGTATGTATGTACGTATGTATGTATGTATGTATGTATGTATGTATGCATGTATGTATGTATGTATGTATGTATGTATGTACGCATGTATGTATGTATGTGTGTGTGTATGTATATATGTATGTATGTATGTATGTATGTATTTATGTATGTATGTACGTACGTACGTACGTATGTATGTATGTATGTATGTGTGTATGTATGATTGTATGTATGTATGTATGTATGTATGTATGTATGTATGATTGTATGTATGTATGTATGTATGTATGTATGCACTTATGTATGTATGTATGTATGTATATATGTATATATGTATATATGTATGTATGTGTGTATGTATGTGTGTGTATGTATGTATGCATGTATGTATGTATGTATGTATGTATGTATGTATGTATGTATGTATGTATGTATGTATGTATGTATGTATGTACACTGTCGATATTTACAATTGGCTGTGAACTCATCCCATAGTAAGTCGATGATACCTTACTCTCTTTATAAATAATCGTGCGTGGCAGCATTTGTGCTGTGTGCTCCGGTGTCTCTTAAGGCTGCTGTCTGAAATCATTATAAATCATTCCCGCCTCATTAAACGCTTACCTCTTCGTTATTCTTTTGAAGTTGTAACGTATAACTTTCCCGCTCTTCTCTCTCTCTCTTCTCTCTCTCTCTCTCTCTCTCTCTCTCTCTCTCTCTCTCTCTCTCTCTCTCTGTGTCTTTCTTTCTCTCTCATTCTCTTATAGAACAAAGTATGACTCTCTGAACCGGTTCTTTCGACATCTTCAGAATACCGCATTTCCTCATGTCTGACAGTACCTTACAGAAACGAAAACCAATCCCTTTACTAAAACTGAAAGAAAAATAAACTTCAGGGTATTTTTCGAAAGTCTATTATTAAGAGAGGCTTAAATCGTCAGAGCCTTATCAAAATAAAAAGAAGAAAACTTCTAGAGAAACCGGAAGGCATTTTTAGGCGGCCATTGCTCACTTAGGACAGATTAAGGGACTGCAAAGAATGGAAAGAAAGGAAAATAGCTGAAAGAGAGGAAAGAAATCAAAGAATATATGAAAGACGGGAAGGAATTATGGTAAAGGAGATGAAAACAAATGATAATAGCATATTAAATAATACTTAGAGAGAAAAATGGCTGCTATATAAGTCAGCAGTACGCTACTGCCATGCCATCTAACGGCGGGAAATATGTGTGAATCAACTAATCGTAGTTAATGTAGCGGTAATGCTAATGTGTGTGTGTGTGTGTATACATATATATATAAATGTGTATATATTTGCTGAATGAGATGTGTGTGTGTGTGTGTGTTTATGTCTACTGTGCGTGTTATGTGGTGTGTAAGGAGCATGTGTATGATGCGTCTGTATGTGTATGGTGTGTGTTTATATCTATGAATATGTGTATATGTGTGTGTGTACGTGTGTGTGTATATGTATGGTGTAGAGAGGTCGTGTATGTTAGTCCAATGTACAGGTCATACTGTTAATCGAAATTAATATCGATAATGGTCTCTTGACATGACTGAAGAGAGATTTTTGAGATATCTGTAAATGGAGACAATGAAAGTGGTGGTGGTGGTGATGGTGGTGTGGCGGTAGTGGTGGTGGCGGCAATGGTGGTGGCGGCAATGGTGGTGGTGGTAATTGTGATGGTTTTAGTTGGGGATATGGTTGACTCTGGTATCGTTGTTAGTAATAGGGACGATGGTAGTGCTGTCAATAGCTGTTGTGGTGTCGACGGTAACGGTGGTGGTAGAGTTGGTGTTGGTGTTGGTGGTGGTAGATGATTCGCGTTAAAAACTATGTTACCAGGCACTGTATGGTGAGTTTGTGGAGGCACAATGGCCCAGTGGTTAGGGCAGCGGACTCGCGGTCATAGGATCGCGGTTTCGATTCCCAGACCGGGCGTTGTGAGTGTTTATTGAGCGAAAACACCTAAAAGCTCCACGAGGCTCCGGCAGGGGATGGTGGTGATCCCTGCTGTACTCTTTCACCACAACTTTCTCTCACTCTTACTTCCTGTTTCTGTTGTACCTGTATTTCAAGGGGCCGGCCTTGTCACTCTCTGTGTCACGCTGAATATCCCCGAGAACTACGTTAAGGGTACACGTGTCTGTGGAGTGCTCAACCACTTACACGTTAATTTCACGAGCAGGCTGTTCCGTTGATTCGGATCAACCGGAAACCTCGTCGTCGTAACCGACGGAGTGCTTCCATTCCATGGTGAGTTTAGGAGGTACACGGAAGCTGCTGCAGAGACGGAGTTAGGTGTTCAAATTATGGTCTTTGATTACGAAATTCTTAATCTATAGATTTGTATAACCCAAAACTAAACCACCTGCAATTATAAGATCAAAGCAAACCATAAAATCGCGATACCGTCAGGTCCTCAACTTTACATGTCTTGAACTGTAAAAAATAGCCCTACTAACTACTACGCACATTCTACGAAGATACCTTCATTTCAGTAACACACGTCAAGGCCAGCAATTTTTTTTGGAGGTGGGGAGTAGTTCGATTACATCGACCCCAGTATTTAACTGGTACTTACTTTATCGATCCTGATAAAGTGAAAGACTAAGTCGACCCTGACAGCATTTGAACATAAAATCGGAAGAAATATTGGGAAGCATTTACCCGGCTCGGAAAAGATCCTACCAGTTCACTGCTTTACAGTTACTTCAAATATAGGTTTCAAATTTTGGCACAAGGCCAGCAATTTATTTTATCGACAATGAAAAGGTGAAAGGCTACGCTTACTCTAGCGGCATTTGAAGGTAAAGTTGGAAGAAATACCTATTTCTTTACTACCCACAAGGGGCTAAACACAGAGGGGACAAACAAGGACAGACAAACGGATTAAGTCGATTACATCGACCCCTGTGCGTAATTGGTACTTAATTTATCGATCCCGAAAGGATGAAAGGCAAAGTCGACCTCGGCGGAATTTGAACTCAGAACGTAGCGGCAGACGAAATACCGCTAAGCATTTCGCCCGGTGTGCTAACGATTCTGCCAGCTCCCCAGCCTTTAAGTCGGCAGAAATACCACGAAGCATTTTGTCCGGCGCGATAGCGATTCTGTCAGCTTACCAAAGTTGATTACATCTGGTACTTATTTTATCGAAACCGAAAAAGTGAAAGGCTAAGTCAACCCTGGGAGCATTTGAACTCAGAACGTAAAGCCGGAAGAAAGGCTGCTAAGCATTTTCTCCGGTACGGTAACGATTCTGCCAGCTCGCCGAAGTCGATTACATCAACCCCAGTACCCATCTGGTACTTATTTTATCGACCCTGAAAAAGTGAAAGGTTAAGTCGATACTGGCAGCATTTAAACTCAGAACGTAAAGTCGGAAGAAATGCTGCTAAGCATTTTGTCCGGCGCGATGATGATTCTGCCAGCTCACCGCCTTACGATTACCTCTAATATGGGCGACACAAGTATATGTTCAACACAATCGTCACTCAATGCTTATAACACACACTTAGCTAGCTAGGTGGCATGGTACATATATATATATATATATATATGTGTGTGTGTGTGTGTGTGTGTGTGTGTATAGACAGAGAGATAGATAGAGATAGATAGATAGATTGATAGATAGATAGATAGATAGATAGATAGATAGAGAATGAGAGAGAGAGAAAGTATATATGCACACACAAATATGTATATATGTGTGTGTGTGTGTGTGTGTGTGTATGTATGTATGTATATATGTATATACATACAGTGATAGCTCGCGGTACAAGTATAGTTCGTTCCATGACCGAGCTCGTCTTTTTACTCATTTTATAAACCAATTTCCCCCCACCATTGAAATTAACTAAAATATAATTAATCCGTCCCAGCCCCTCAAAATACACTAAAAAATAATTTTTTATGGGTTTTAAAACAGAAGAAGTGTAGTTGCAAGTAAAAATGACAATTATTAAAAAAAGAGAATGCAAAAGAAATATGTAAACTGGTTTTATTAACTGAATTACCTTAAAGATGGGACGATTCGTGTGCTCGTACTGCGGATTCCCGCACGTATTTTAAGACAAAAATTCGCATGAGTTTCGACTCGGACAGCAAATTACTCGTACAATGGTGCACTCGAACGGCGAGGTTCTACTGTGTGTGTATTTTTATGTATGTATGTATGTATGTATTTATGTATGTATGTATGTATATATGTATGTATGTATGTATGTATATATGTATGTATGTATGTATGTATGTATGTATGTATGGATGGATGGATGGATGGATGGATGGATTGATGGGTGGATGGATGTATGTGTACGTATAATCAACAGGTTTCAGTACATACCTCTTAACCAAATTCCACTTGTGAGGTATTGATCAAATGTAGCCTTACAGTAGAAAAATCACTTGCCCTGGGTGCAGCGCGGTGGAATTGAACACGGCGTCTTAATTTGAAATAATTGGCAAACTGTAAACAATAGCAAATCATTATATGAAACGTATGTTCAGAGATGCGCACTATGGAAAAAAATGTGGGAGTTACGACTGAGAGAGAGAGAGAAAGAGAGAGAGAGAGTGAGTGTGTGTGTGTGTGTGTGTGTGTGTGTGTGTGTGTGTGTGTATAGAAAACGTGTATGAAAGCTAGAATGCTGAAATTCTCCAATAAATTTTTGCCAATTGAAAGCTACACAGCCACTGGCACTTTGTGGTTGTAAATATCAAAATGTTTCTTTTATAATGCACGAGTCACCAACGTTTCTATTGAACATTTAGATATTGTGGTGTGTAATATTTGCGCCCACTTAAACGTGGATGTTCTGTTAAAACAAACTATGCGGCAAAAGATATTTACCATGAGAGAAACTTTGGTATTGGCTTTTGGTGCAAAATACACACTGGGTTATATCGCTAACGAGGAAATCGATCCTCGCCACCGCTAGCACCGAGACCACCAGATCACGTGGTGATTTCGACTTTCCCTGGCCTTGTCAATGATGGATCTCGACCACTGGAGATATACAGCGACTCATCTTCCAGCCAGCGATATACTGACAATACCAAGGAAGGTCGAAATCACGTGATCAGGTGGTTTCGGCGCTAACCAATGTGAAAGTTTCTCTCATAGTAACTACTGCAGTGTAGCTTGTTCTAACAGAACATCCACGTTCAAATGGAGACAAATATTACCTCTCGGTAGGAAGGAGCTGGTTTCTAACAAAGATACAAAACAATGTAAATAAGAAAAACGATGTCACATTTTAAACCTCTAGATAACAAGAACAATGTCATGTTTTAAACTCGAGCAAAGTCTTGCACATTTTTACTGTTCCACTTAAAGGGAGGGGCAGAGAGGACGGACACTTTGGGAAAATTCAAAAAAATCACTAATTTTAGTTGCAAACAAATTTTATTGATATCAATGTGTTCGTATTGAATTAGTATTTGTCAGAATCAAGTGTTAAAGACAACATCCATCATGTGGTGTCCGTTTTCATTAATGCATTTCTGAAGACGTTCTTGGAAGTTGCCTCCCACTCTCTCCAGTATTATGGCTGAGTGGGCCGTTGCCCCATCCTGCTGAAATCACACACGTCCAATAAGCATATGTTTTCGTCGTAATTCAAGCAAAAGAAGTTGTTTATCATCTCGATGTAACGCTTGGAGTTCTCAGTAACAGCATTTCCATGATTGTCTTCAAAAAAATTAGGACCAATGACGGTAGCTTTCCAACAGCACACCAGACCGTTACTTTTGGGCTGTGAAATAACGACAATTCTGTTGATTCACCGTGCCATTGAAACGAAAATGAGCTTCATCACTCATTAACAAAATGAGGTTGTCATTTATCTTAAAAATTGCTTGGTACTCCTGTCTCCCTGCGAACTAATGAGATACCCTTCAGACTTCCTCAACATGAATGACAAGAAATTAACTGAAAGTATCTACTTGGAACATACCTCAGCGATATTGTATTTTATCAGTGACTAGCAGTAATACCCATCGTTGATAGGCTAATTACTTTTACTCTTTGTTGGGATCCACATTCAAAGTGTTATCTTTATATATAAAAGTCAAGTTGTGTGTCTGTCTCCTACGATTTAGATTCCTAACTACTCCCACATTTTGCGGTGCAGTGTAACCAAAACCGGGTATCTTATAGTCGTGATTCATATCGAGCCCTTCTGGGTATTAGCGCGCGTCTACGATGAGTCTACGATTTTAAAAATAATTTACCATCATTTTTTTCCATTTTAATGCATTTTTTCGCTATTATATAAGGGAAGTAACTCTCTAAAAATGTCTACGATGAGTCAACGATTTAAAAAAAATTTACCATCATTTTTTTTCCATATTTAATGCATTTTTTCGTTATTATATAAGGGAAGTAACTCTCTAAAAATGTCTACGATGAGTTAACGATTTAAAAAAAAATTTACCATCATTTTTTTTCCATTTATAATGCATTTCTTTTGCTATTCTTTGGCTATAACTCTCTAAAAATGCTTATATAGTTATTTCCCTTACAAACCCGAGCAACGCCGGGCGATACTGCTAGTTATATATATATGGATATATAGATTTACTCCTCCTGTATGTGTATATCTTATAAGAAGTAGAAAAATTTCAAATCTCAAGAAGATGCAAAACCCATCTTTCGTGATTTCATCACCTCTTGCTCTCCAGAATTCTTCATTGCTGGCATAAAGAAGCTACCGATAAAATGGCAGAACTGTGTTGATAATTTAGGTGCAATACTTTGATTAACTGCTTTTTGTTGAGATAGAGAAAAATAAACTTTCAGTTCAAAATCGGACGTTTCAGTCTTAATAACCTGACACCAGTGTATCCTCGGTAACCAGAAACAGAAATATCATATATGGCAATTTATATCTGTCTACCTTTTTTCAATCTACCTTTTTTTCAATCTACTTTTTTTCAATCTACCTTTTTTTCAATCTACCTTTTTTTCAATCTACCTTTTTTTCAATCTACCTTTTTTTCGATCTACCTTTTTTTTTTTTGTTAAAGAAATCTTTACATTCGTTTTTCTTTTTCATTTTTTTTTTTTGTTCTAAAACTGCTATAATCTTTGGCACGAACAACAAAATGCATAAGTGGCACTTCTTTCGGTTCTCTATGTTCTGAGTTCAAATCGTACCGAGGTCCGCTTTGCTTTTCATCCATTCGGAGGTCGATAAAATATAGAGATAGTTAAGCATTCGTGGTGGTGGTGGTGGTGGGCAGCTTAGTCAATTACGCCGACTAATCCCTTCGCCTGCAATTGCTGGCATGGTGATTTTATTACAAGCAATTAATTTTGTTGTGGGTGTTGTTGTTGTTGTTGTTGTTACACTGATCTTTATATAAAATTACATGCATAAGTATATAATTACATAAAATATATACATACACGGCGTGTGTGTGGGTATATGTACATGTGTATGTATAATGTGTATGACATCAACAATATATACATGTGTATAGAATATATAGATAGATAGATAGAGAGATAGATAGATAGATAGACAGATAGATAGATAGATAGTATGATAGATAGATAGATAGATATATAGATAGATAGATAGATAGATAAATAGATGTGTGTATGTATGTATCCGATGGAGTGCATACGTGTTTGTTAGCAATATAAACATATACAGACGCCTAATTAAGAATACTATATATATTATATATATATATATATAATATATATATTATATATATATATATATATATATATATGTATGTATGTATGTATATAGATATCAAGGATAGACAAATAAGTAGATCGATAGCAAGATACACAAATGTG
>NW_021831824.1:62500-64727 GCF_006345805.1 Octopus sinensis | reverse complement strand
CCTAGTGGTTAGAGCAGCGGACTCGCGGTCGCAGGATCGCGGGTTCAGATCTCAGACCGGGCGATGTGTGGGTTTATGAGCGAAACACCTTAGCTTCACGCGGCTCCGGCAGAAGGTAATGGTGAACTTTTGCTGACTCTTTCGCCACAACTTCGCCACAACTTACCCCACAAAATCGACCACAGCGGGAATTGAGCTCTGGACTTTGAGGAGCCAACAGAATTTTCGCTACTCATTTTGTCCACCCCGCTAACGATTGTACCAGTTTCCTACTGTGAATGACTTATAATTTTTGGCATAAGGCTATTGGGTTGTCCGGAAAGTTCGTGCCGATTTATAGTAGCTTACCTTTCGACTTATTTTAGAACATGGTTGAGTCCATAAAATAAGATTTGACTACACCTTCATTTATAACATAGTTTAAGCTATCTTTTCGTGGAAAAAGGTTTTATGTTCCTATAACCTGTGTTAATTCTGTAACCCTTTAAAATGGAAGATAAGAAAGTTCCTTTTCGGTACTTGATGCTTTGGGAACCAGACAAAAATTGTTGCAGCTCGGCTGGGATGTGGTACCCCACCCTCCATATTCACCAGATATTGCTCCTTCGGATTTGCACTTATTCAGGTCTCTGCAGAATAGTCTTAATGGTAAAAATTTCAATTCCTTGGATGACATAAAAAGATACATTGATGAATCCTTTGCCATGAAACCACCTCAGTTCTAGGAAGAGGGTATTTTCAAGTTAAAGGAAAGATGGAGACGCATTGTGCAACAAAATAGTTCATATTTGGTTGATTAAAAATGTAATGGCAAGTATTTATTGACCTTTTTCTTTCCTTTAAAATCGGCACGAACTATCTGGACAACCCAATAGCAGTTTTAGAGCTGAGGGTTAACCGAATACATTGACCTCAGTGTTCAACTAGTATCTATTTTATCAACCACAAAATGATGAAAGACAAAGTCGACCTCAGTAAGTATGATTTGAACTCAGAACGTAAACATCAACAGTTTGATTAAGCATTTGGTCCGACGCTCTAACAATTCAGGCAATTCACTGCTCTGAGGCTAATCAACAATAATTCTTTCTACGACAGCAACAAAATTTGACATTGTAAGGGAGGGGACTTATCGATAAAATAAGTACCAGTCGAATACTGGGGATTGGGGTCGTTGACCATTGTTGGAAGAATTATAGACAAGTACAAACATCTTCTAGAAATATAGATTAACCAATTTTACCTTTCATCTTTCTAGAGTCGATAAATAAAGTACCAGTCATGTACAAGTGTTGACACTTCTTCTTCTTCTTCTTCTTCTTCTTCTTCTCTTCTTCTTCTTCTTCTTCTTCTTCTTCTTCTTCACACTCCCTCCTTCCCTGTCTCTCTTTCTCTCTCTCACTCTCACTGCCTCCCACACTTTCATCCTGGAAGACATCTGTTGTTTTCAAACCTGGAAAGCGATGGACTCCCACCAGGTTAAAAATACGCGAGACAAACCGTATATCAGGATAGCTTCCACCTATGACTCTGTCAAGAAGTTAAGGACGTCAACCACCATCAAGCACCACACACACACACATACAGACACACACAGTGGTGGTTGATGGGAACCTCAACTATATATAATGGTGGTTCGATAATCAGAGATCGATAAGCTAAATATCAAACATAAAAGTAAGTACTGGAGAGATGAAATAAACGCTTAAAACACTTAAAACTGGTGCCCTAGCATGGCCACAGCTAGTGACTGAAACAAATAAAAATTAAAACAGTAAAAAACTGGTGGTGCTCCAGCATGGCCATAAGTTTCGGGCTGAACCGTATAAAAGAATAAACGAATAACCAAACAGTATTCGCGTGGTGTGTACTTTACTGTACCTCTATTCCAATATCACAGCAACCCGTTCATCTAAATACTAGTAGCCGAGTAAGGATTTTCGGTTGTCATGGAAATAAAAATGCAATTGGTCTCTGAATTCTATCAATTGACACGAATTTGTAGACAAGGCTCAAACATAACTCCACCCTTCCTCATCACCGTTTCGCAAACTTCAACTGTCCCCAAATAAATGATTTGCCGGCGAACGTTTCATGATAGTTAACTTGCTCGATGCTGAGTGACAGCTGGCCAGCCCGTTCCCTAATGACGGTTATACCGCCTTCACTTTCAAAAAAGGGGCCGAGTGCCTAATATAAAAGAATCAATTAAAGTTTATACATCCAT
>NW_021831824.1:57500-60000 GCF_006345805.1 Octopus sinensis | reverse complement strand
GAGTTAATATTCTCTCTGTTGTTCTCACTGTAGACGTTGCAAACTTTCCTGTTTTAGCAATGTCGCTGACTTTTCTTCTCTCGTATCAAACCTTTTTAAAACATCAAGTTTAATATCCACTGCAATCATTTTGCTGTTTCTTTCCCCCACCACAACTTTCAGTTCCACTTGATGGCTTACTTGCAAACATCTATAATTGTGGGCAAATCCAATAGCGGCGGCGATCAATAATTATCTTTAACAGATATGTAGCAAACGTAACATCAACTATTTTTTGAGAATAAAACATTATTTTCTTATTCCCATCTATGTAAGAAGGGAAATGAGGTTCAAGGGCACTACTCTCCTTGTACCTCTCATTTGATCCATAAAAAGTTGCACACTCTACTCACTCCATGCTGCCATGACATACAGAATAGGTAGCTACAGGCATTATTATCATGCTGAAACTATCATTGTTGCCAGTTGATTATTCACAAGTTGGAGTGGGAACTAGTGGTAGTGTTGGGTGTATTGGTCTTGATATCGGTGATGATACCAATGACGATGATGGAAGTATTGTTGTTGTTGGCAGTGGTCATATTATTCTGCTTATTCTATTGTTGCAGTTGTTTAGTTTCAAGACATCTTATTGACCAAAATTCAAAGACTTTACATTCCACATTAAAGATACACCAGGGTTCCACATTATCTCCTGAAATTGTTTTCTGTTATTTCAGATGAAGTTGGTTTTATTGTTTATATTATTGTTGCTATTCTTGTTGGTCAATGAGAAGTGATGAGTTGATAATGGCATTAATTGTATTGGCTTTAGTATAAATGGTCTTTGTGTTGGAACTGATGATAGCGGTGACGGTGAGAGTTTATATGCATATGAAAATTGGCTGACGACTAGCATCACGCCAGAATCTAATTATTTTGATCCATATATATATATATATATATATATGTATGTATGTGTGTGGTGTATGTGTGTGTGGTGTATATAGTGTGGTGTTATATATATGTATATATATATATATATATATATATATATATATATATATATAATATATATGCGTCTATATATATATATTAACGGGAAGCTTTATGAAATAAACAAAAGACGAAGGCAGGTGGAAAACAAACGAACAATTGTATTAGTATTATATATATATATAATCATTAACAACAATTATTAAAAGGAACAACTGTCCTTCAAGCATACATATAGAGGTATGTGTGTGTATATGTATATATGCATGTATATATTAGTATCTATGAATACATACATATATGTATATATATATATATATATATATATAATATATATATACATATCGTTGCTATTATGTTAAACTGTCGTATGTCCAAATTTGGCCAAATTCGTTTTTACAATATTAATTTTGCTTGCAATAGCCAGATCCTTTGGTCAAACTAACGTATCTCCAGCTGTTTCAGATATCAAGATATAAAAAATTGTCAAACGGGTTTGCAATGGAATGGTGAAACTATTTTTCCGTTTCCAGAAAAAGCAACGTTTTGGACACTTTTGTACCGCGTGTGTATCGTTGGCGATTTTTTTCCCCGCCGTCTTCCCTTCCTTGGATCTATCCTCTTCCTATGTTTCTGACGAAGAGCTCCGCTGGAAACGTTAAGTCCTCCTTCTTTCTTCCTTCCTGTGCGTCCAATAACACTATACTTGTTCCACGTCCTCGCGCTGTTGTGTTTTCTTTGTGTTTTCACGTTTGGATAACTTTCTATATATATATATATATATATATTATATATATATATATATATATATATATATATATATATAGTATATATATATATGTATTATATATATATATGTATATATACATATATATATACATATATATATATACATATACATATATATATACATATATATATATGCATATATATATATATATATATATATATATATACACACATATATATATACATACATATATATATATATACATATATATACATATATATATGTATATATATATATATATATATATATATACATATATATACATATATATATGTATATATATATATATGTATATATAATGTATATATATATATATGTATATATATATAATATATATATGTATATATATATATATGTATATATATATGTATGTATATATATATGTATATGTATATATATATACACACATCCATCCATCTATACATGCTCACATGTATGTATGTATGTATGTATGTATGTATGTATTTGTTCAAAGTCACCTCAGCAACGTTGGAGTTGATTATGGTAATAAGCCGAAACGCGATCCATATTTAGTTCTCTGTGTGTGTGTATTTTTTCCCGCTACCCCCACGTCATTATTTACCGTTAATTTGAGAAAGTTTTATTTAAAGTTGTTGAGAAACTTTTTTAAATGTTCGCCGACGAGAAAAGCAGCATGTTCGACATCTATATCAGGTTTACCAAGAACCTCTAAGTGAAAACAAAGCTGTTTTAATAAGAGAAAATAGAATGTCG
>NW_021831824.1:35000-52500 GCF_006345805.1 Octopus sinensis | reverse complement strand
CGTCCGGTCCGGGAATCGAAACCAGAATCTTACACTCATGAGCCCAACACCCTAACTATTAAGCCACCTGCCTCCACTATGCTTTGAGAGTGAATTTAGTAAGCGAAAACTGTGTGAAACCCGTTATGTTTCTGTATGTGTGTTTGTATTTATCACTCACCCACCACCGCTTGATAATCGGTGTTGGTGTGGTTACGTCCCCGTAAATTAACGGTTCGGTAAAAAAAGAGATGGATAGAATAAGTACTAGACATAAAACGGAAAGTACTGGGATTGATTCGTTCGACTAAAGCCCTTCAAGTCGGTGGTCTAGCATGGCCGCAGTCCAATGACTGAAACAAACAAATGTCAGAGGATTGATTATAAACAAGGTAAATAACAACGACTTGGTTATAATCATCAGGGGACATGGACATACCTGTCCAGACCGAGAGGGAAATCAACAGAGGGAAACATTCCAGATTAAATAATATGAAAAAATGGAACAAAAATACCGGCAAGCAGATTAGTATATCTAGATCAGGCATGTGCCGTCAGTAATTACTCAGGGTAGGCAGTTGGTGATCTTTATGTAGTAAAACGCACAAAAAATAAGCGAAACATAGAGGCGCGACTGAGTTGAAGGCGGATTTATTTCTTATTTCTTTATTGCCCACAAGGGGCTAAACATAGAGAGGACAAATAAGGACAAAAGGATTAAGTCGATTAGATCGACTCCAGTGCGTAACTGGTGCTTAATTTATCGACCCCGAAAGGATGAAATGTAAAGTTGACTCCGGCGGAATTCGAACTCAGAACGTAACGGCAGACGAAATAACGCTAAGCATTTCACCCGTCGTGCTAACGTTTCTACCAGCTCGCCGCCTTTTAGGCAGATTTACTTCTGTCTTTCTAGAACGTAAAGAAAACGTTTTTGTAGAACTGTACGCAGCACGTGTACTACAGCAGTACTATGCGTAGCTTAAATACTGAGATTGAAAAAAGCAGAAGCGAACTATGCTTACCTGATCTACAAAAGAATAAAATATTTTGCATTTTATGCATAGTAATCAGAATAAGATTCATAACTTTATTGTATTAGTGCATATTTTGCCATAATAGCAAAATGGTGCTATCGATCCTTTTTATTCAAGGCAGGCACTGCCTACCTTGCCTATCTAGGCGGCACGTCCTTGATCTAGTTCCTTTCTGATTGAAACTGTTTTGCTCCATCGACCGGCTTCGTACAAGACAAATTTTCCACAGACCGGGGGTTCACGCGCATAATAAAACACAATAAAGTGCATAAGGCGCTTCCCAACCACATGATTTCCGGTTCAGTCCCACCTTGGGTAAGTGTTCTCTGCTATAGCTTCGTGCCGACCAAAGCTTTGCGAGTAGATCTGGTAAACGGAAACTGGAAGAAGCCCGTCGGGTATATATATATATATATATATATATATATATATATATATATATATATATATATATATATATATACATATATGTGTGTGTGAGTGTGTGCATTTATGTGCTGCGTATATTCCACTGATGAGGCAAAGCATTTCTTATGCAAAGTCAGAAATCCGGGATCTGGAATTATCCATTGATTTTTTTTTTGCTAGTTTATTTTGTCTTTTTGTCTTCTCTCCTGGTATGTATGAACATTTAATGTGGTTTTAGAATCAAATTTTGGCTGTTATTTCAAGCGTGGTGGTATCTCTTACATGCCCTAAATTATAATTTTAATAATAATTATTACCTTTGAAGGTTTTTATTCCCACGCTAGCCACTCGATAAGTTCGATATTTAAATAACGATCTTATCCTTATTTATATAAATTTATATATATATATATATGAAAGAAGAAAACCACCTTTTATCAATTTAATAATGAAAAATTAAATTTTCCATCTAGAAAATTACATATTATTGTTATTATTATTATTATTATTATTATTATTATTATTATTATTATTATTATTATCATCATCATCATCATTATTATTATTATTATTATTATTATTATATGTGTGTGTGTGTGTGCGTGTGTGTGTGTGCGTGTGTGTGTGTGTGCGTGTGTGTGTGTGTAAGTATATACATGTGTTTATTGCTATCCTCTTTCTTTATGGCCGTTTATATAAGTTTTCAATAATGTGCACACAGCACAACACACTCGCATACACCCACGATTCCCCGCATACATTAGAAAAGTAACGTTTTCCTAAGATCGCCTTACAAAATCTAACTGTCATTTTAATTTCATTGATATGTAAATATACAAGTGAGCGTAAACTTCACGTTAGCTTCTCTTCTCACGCAAACATATTCTTAATTCTTATGGAAATATCGTGAATAAATTGTTTCATCGTTCTTTTGTCGTTTTGTCTATTTTTGTTTATTTGTTTGCGATAGTTTCCTATTCACAAATAAGTGACAGTGTATTTTTAGATCCCATGATAATGATGATTCATTAAAGTTGAAGTGGTTCACAACTCTTGCTTGCAGTCGGTGTCTATTTTTTTTTTCGTATTTCGTCAGAAAAATATAATGGATGAAATATAGTTAAAGGAATGGAAAACTCCTTAAGTTTTTGGAATTAAAGGAAGAATGTGTGGGAATTATCTGTCATTGTTGCTAGAGATATACGAAAGGTTAAGCGGTATTCCTTCCGCCATTTTATATTCTGGGCTTACTTTCTGTCGAGGTCGACTTTATTGTTGCCCCTTTTGGGATTGATAAAATACGTGCCGGTTGAGCAGTGGATCTATGTAATCTACTTCGGATCTTTTCGGTTTGACCGGCAGTTTTTTCTAGCGGTGTCATATGAAATTTCACCCATAATTTAGACCCTAGTATCGATCTATTGTATTTCAATCTGTTTTAGGGTTAGGGTTAGAGTTAGGGTTAGGGTTAGAGGTGGGGGGAAGGGTATCGTTTTTTCTTCAGAAATGTAAATAAACCCAATCTGTTTCTTAGACGAGGGACATATTCATACGGCACAGAATGTTTTTCACCTCAATAGACATCAATGATTGGTTGAACTTGCAGAAATTGAAGAAAAAACAACAACAAATATCTTACAAACTATAGAATTTTCTCAATAAAGCCAAGAGAAAAAGATGTTTTATAAACACATTCTACCAGTATACGAAGTTTAAAAGTGTTTAGTTACGTGGAAATTATTTAAAAAACTGCCGTTCAAACCAAAAGATCCTCTACTTCCACTAATCCCCTTAAAAATACTGGCCTTGTGCTGAAACTTGAAACCATTATTGCTAGAAATATCGTGGTCTAGTCTTATAGACTGCGATATTTCTAGTAATAATGGCTGAGTTCAAATCGACTGTAGGCGTTTCGTTGACGTCTCAGTTAATTTAGCTTCCAGGGGTAAAATACATCTACCCTCATTTGTCACGGATTCCTCTTCTTCCCCACATCATAATAGAACATTGTTAAACGAGTCAATGATAAATGGATAAAAGAAATTATAGGAAAAATAGGTTTTGTGCTCTGAGCATTGCTGATGGTCGGTCGTTGGGGTGCGCTTTTTCGGTTCAAACAGAATCTTTTTCTGATCACTGACCCGTGTTATCACAAATAAATTCGTGATAAGCGTAACACGGCTCGCAATTAACGTACCTTGTTATGCCGGAATTATTGATGAATGAATCTGTAATAAATGGAAATAGATATACCAGCTCAAACAGAAATGTTAACTGCGGTAGTCTGATGAGCTGTATATTTTATTACTCATTTGTTTCAGTATCCTCTTCGTTGTATGTGAAGAAAGATCCCTTTTTATTATACATCTGTTCTTGTTTATCACTGATTCAGTTAACGTTGATCTGAGATAACACGGTACGCTCAATTGCGAACCATGTTACGCTTATCACGAATTGTTCTCCGATAACACGGGTCTGCGATACAACACAGATTCTGCTTCTTATATTATTTTTCAGTTACTTTTTAATCATTTACTGATCATACATTATTAACTTTAATTCCCTACATGAAACAATATCATTATCTGTTTGGTGGTATTATTTTAGTTAAAGGCGGTGAGCTGGCAGAAGCGTTAGCACACCGGGCGAAATGCATAGTCGTATTTCGACTGCCGTTACGTTCTGAGTTCAAATTCCTCCGAGGTCGACTTTGCCTTTTATCCTTTCGGGGTCGATAAATTAAGTACTAGTTATGCACTGGGTCGATATAATCGATTTAATCCGTTTGTCTGTCCTTGTTTGTCCTCTCTATGTTCAGCCCCTTGTGGGTAATAAAGAAATAGGTGTTATTTTAGTTAGTTAGCAGGAAGAACATGGCGTCTCGGAACGAAACCGTTTATTCTGTTATTGTTCTATTATTAAGTTATCACTGATTCATTTAACATGGTGTTTTTGTGGAACCAAACATCCGTGTTAAACGAAGATAGATGTAGCTTACATCACTGCAGGAATTATTGGTACCAGGTCATTGGAGAGAATTGTAACATACAATTGAAGCTAAAGGGCTAAAACTACGAACACTCAAAGGACTTGAACCAGCACTAATCTTAATCTGCTACCAAACTCCGATAAACTGGAGTATGGATAAGACACAACGAGAGATTTGTCTCTCATCCATATAAGCTAAAATATCAACGTTACAGAACTATATCTTTCTTAAAATAAATATTCTGTTATGGGTGATTTTTTTGCACACACACACACACCACACACACACACACACACACACACACACACACACACACACAACCCTATGTGATTGTGTGTGCACTTATGTATGTGCATGAAGTGCATGTGTGTGCGTATGTGTTTGTGTGCATTGTGTGAATGTGTGTGATATAGGAGACAAAGCTGCCCAGTGGTGGAATAAGATATGCAAGCAACGCCCCAATCGACATTTTTCATTCATGTCCAATGAAGGCTCACAAGGCCATTCATTATAATTTCTTTAGTTTTACACAATAAATGAATATTTATGACCCGACTTTGTTAGATTACATTATTTGTTATACAGAAATGTGTTACATAAAAGATGGCAGCTTCAACCTTTCGAATGAAGTGAACTTAAACAGAAATATTTGTAAAAGTTACTGAGAATACAAGACTCTATAGTAAAGAAAGTACATTTGGGGTGGAACGTATTAGGAAAACAGGGGCCAAACAAGACTTGGAAGTAACGGTTTGAGCTACGATAAAAAGACAGAAGGTTTCTGGATATATATATATATATATATACTAGCAGTATCGCCCGGCGTTGCTCAGGTTTGTAAGGGAAATAACTATAAAGCATTTTTAGAGAGTTATAGCCAAAAAATAGCAAAAAAATGGAAAAAAAATGATGGTAAATTTTTTTTGAGAGTTAAAAAGGTCGAGTTGCGTCCCCTAGACAGTCTGTGGTTTGGGTTTCTGATTCTCGACCCCATGTCGAATTTATCGATTTTTTTCAGAACTGGGGGAACTTTTCAAAGTTTTCGCTGCGTTAGTTTTGAATTATGACATTGGGCTACGTGTGTGTCAAGTTTCATCAGAATCGGTTGAAAGCCGTGGTCAGGGTGAGGGTACAACCAAACAGACACACAGAAAAGCACACAGACAAACTGCCGTTTATATAGAGAGAGAGATATATAGTAGGAATTATTATTATTATTACTATTATTATTATTGAGTGAGAGAGCAGTGCATGCCATAAAAATGACATTGGGGTACAATTATATGGAGCCCAGTATACTTGTCATGATTACCCGTCTGATAAGGCCACAGCAAGCACATGCATCACAACCCCTATGTACGCGACATGGTGATTTCATATCAATATAAATATCGCATGACCTTGCAGGAGGGGCCCAGTTAGAATTACCACGTCTTTGTTCTTTGTAGGCCATGATTTCCACAGATCTCCCAATGGATCGTTCTTGCCACGTTGTCATGGCATCTTTTGTATTCACGTTGTGCCAATTTCGGGCATTCTCTAACGATGTGCCATGGATGGAAGCACTCCGTCGGTTACGACGACGAGGGTTCCGGTTGATCCGAATCAACGGAACAGCCTGCTCGTGAAATTAACGTGTAAGTGGCTGAGCACTCCACAGACACGTGTACCCTTAACGTAGTTCTCGGGGATATTCAGCGTGACACAGAGAGTGACAAGGCCGGCCCCTTCAAATACAGGTACAACAGAAACAGGAAGTAAGAGTGAGAGAAAGTTGTGGTGAAAAAGTACAGCAGGGATCACCACCATCATCCCTGCCGGAGCCTCGTGGAGCTTTAGGTTTTTTCGCTCAATAAACACTCACAACGCCCGGTCCGGGAATCGAAACCGCGATCCTATGACCGCGAGTCCGCTGCCATTGCACCTCCACAACGATGTGCCATACCGTTTCACCCCTCTCACTGCACAATCTGCATTTGTCGCTTTCGGTAGTTTTGTCTATTCTGCACTTCACGTACTTGGTTCATAAGGCTTGTTCTTGAGCTGCGCATATGAGTTCTTCTGTCTGTATCTTCAGGTCGCTCCTCATCCATAGCCACCAGTCCTCTGTATTTGTCTTGGTGATCACATCTCTTGCAAACTGATCGTACATTTTTTGCTTCCATGCTTTTTTTCCTTTTTGAGCTTATTTCTTCTTTAAATTTTTCTTTCATTACACAGTTTTCAGTTTTGATGACGCCGGCCTTCTTCGTATATTTAAACAATGGTTCCACGGCATTTTTAGTTTACCACCCTAAGCTGTTTTCCTCTGCTTCAATACAGTCTTGGCAACTGATCAGACCTCTCCCACTCTTTCTTCTGGACAAATACAATCTATCAGTGCCACTCTTAGAGTGGAAGGCTCCGTGTACTGTCAATACTTTTCTGGTCTTGGTATCCATTTTCCTCACTTCTCTCTCTGGCCATTTTATAATTCCCGCTCTAAACCGAAGTGATGCTATCACGCACGTATTAAATGTTTGGATTTTATTTCATCCGGTCAATTTTGAGCGCAACACCAATCTTAGTCTTCGGAGATATTCCATCCTTAGTTGCTCTTTCGTTTCCTTCACCATTATCTCGTTGAATTCTAGTACACTTTCCGTTTCAATTCGTTTAATCAGCCATGCTGGTGGTTTAGTGCTGATACTTCCAAGTGCACCAATTGCTATTGGAATCACGTCTACTCACCTCATTGACCACAACCTTCGTATTTCCTACTTCAAATCGTCATAGTTGTTTACATTTTCTCATTATATGTTTGACTTTTGCTATGTATTTGTACAAGTTGACTCCAAGTCTCACCCAGAAACCTCAAGAGACAATAATTTAGAAGTTCAAGTTGGTGTTATGACAAGGGTGTTATACTTTTGGTTTTGCACAGAATATTGTTCTAGAGAATGTCTGTCAAAATATAAGTAAATTAGAAGTTTGTTTCAAAAGTAATTTGAATAAAGCGTGATGCTATAATAATAATAATAATAATAATAATAATAATAATAATAATAATAATAGTAATAATAATAATGATAATAATAATAATAAATGAAAATAACATCCATCCATGAATTTATTTGTTTATTAATTTTTAAATACATATTTTATCTGTGAATTTGCGCGTGTAATCTGAGAATGCATACAATGCCCTTCTCTGCCCTAGGTGTATGGAAAACACTCGGCGAGAAACGGATGAAAATTTGAAGAAAGAAGGAAAAAACATAATAATAATAATTATAATAATGATAATAATGATAATAATAATAATTATTACTAGAGAGCATTTATTATTATTATCATTATTATTATCATCATCATTATTATTATTATTATTATTATTATTATTATTATTATTATTATTATTATTATTATTATTATTATTATTATTATTATTATTATTATTATTGATCGTAGAGCTGACAGAGCCGACAGCACTCCGCACAAAATTTTAAGGTAGCGAGCTGGCAGAATCGTTAGCACTCCGGACGAAATGCTTAGTAGCATTTCGTCCGTCTTTACGTTCCAAGTTCAAATTCCGCCGAGGTCCACTTTGCCTTTCATCTTTTCGGAGTCGATAAATTAAGTACCAGTGAAACACTGGGGTCGATGTAATCGAGTTATCCCTCCCCCAGGGTTATTATTATTATCGGCAAAAACGCCCTTTATATCGCTCGTTATTTTGTTGGTTTCTTGAGATGTTCAAAAGATATTAATTGTCGAGACATTTTTATATAACATTTATTAAGCCAACCAGAACCACACAGAGCTGAGTTGGTGGACTTGCTTGTTTCTCGTTCCTGTGGGGTATAAATTTGAAAAGAATTTCAAAATTTTACTGTGAAAAATACTTTAAAAAACCCCCCCAAACAAATGGCGTCGATTTCCGCTGCCAGTGAATTGGAAGGAGAGGTGTGAGGCAACACTCAATGACAGATGCAGTGTGGGTTGAATTTCATTCTCCTCACTACAGTCTTGCGAGAAGGCTCTAACGGTTAGAATCTTCTTGCAGGACGGGTGAGAGTCTAATCAGCTGAAAGTCCAAAGATCTATAGGGTACCCCATTGCTGCTTCCCCGAACGGTAGCGACAGTAACAACAGCTAGTACATCAACAATGACGGCATAAAAATTCAAGCAACGACACCACCACCACTAACACACGCACACACATATATACTGAAAGAGAGAGACAGAGACAGAGTGAGAGAGAGAGAGAGAGAGGGAGGGAGAAAAAAGGGAGAGTGATAAACACTGAGAAAGAGGGAGAGAGGGATGGATAGCTGTTAATTTTAATATGTCTAGGGTGCTTGCGAAATACGAAACGAGTACATAAATTTATGAAATAGTTTAAATTTGCAAAGAAGTAGGGAAATGGTAGGATGGGGCTGGTTGGATGAGTGGTGCGGTGGAGGTTATAGTAGGGATGGAATCCAAAGTATTCTGTCGGTGTTCCACACTAGAGCTACAGTATCGCCAAAGAGTGAAGCGTTATGCATTTATTTCTATAGTTCGGCTTTTGATCAGCTTCATTTATTCATCTCCTCGGATAAAACCTCTTTAGACTAAATACCAGATTATTCAGTAGGCACGTGAAACAGTGTTGTGGAATAAACACGGCTTTAAACCAGTTCGAATATGTTTAGGACATCTTTGATCTGTAAAATGATATTTTCGTTGCAGTTTGCAGTAGAGAGTATTCATGCTTTAGGCAACAGCTGTTGAAACACGAACAGTCATTTTCAGAGCGACCCATAGGGACCGATAAATGCATTTCAAGCCCTTTGTCAATACTCAGCACCAGATACATATAGTTCAAATTAACAGAAAACAAAAAGACGAAGACAGGTGAGGGAACAACAAGCAAGTGTATTAGTTTGACACTCGGGAAGAATGGAAAAGTCTTTGACATTTCGAGCCTACGATCTTCGACAGACGAGAGGGAAGAGAGGGAAAAAAGGAAGAGAGAATAGAAAAACAGAGAGAGAATAAGATGTGTAGGGATTAACGCCTTATATATATATATATATATATATATATATATGTGTGTGTGTGTGTGTTTGTGTGTGTGTGCGCGTGATTATGTATGTGTGTTTGTGTTTGTGTGTGTTTGTAAGTGTGTGTGTGTGTGTGTGTGTGTGTGTGTGTGCATGTTTGTGTGTGTGTCCCCCAACATCGCTTGACAACCGATGGGTGTGTGTTTACTTTGCTTACAAAGAATAAGTCCTGGGGTCGATTTTCTCGACTAAAGGCGGTGGGTGCTTCAGCATGGCCACAGTAAAATGACTGAAACAAGTAAAAGACTAAAAAGAGTATATATAAAATAATAATAATCCCTCAACTATCGCAGGTGTTAAGTTCCCAAATCCCTCGCGATAGGTGAAATCCGCGAAATAGATAGATAGATAGATAGATAAATAGATAGATAGATAGATACAGATAGATTGATTGATAGATAGATAGATAGATAGATAGATAGATAGATAGATAGATAGATAGATAGATAGATAGATAGATAGATATGCGCCTATATTATTTCACCAACTGATGGGAAATTCGAAATGGGTATCTTCATTTAAGAAATAATTTAATTGTAAAAGAAGTATTAAGGGCTAGGGATGGGATGGAGATGGCCATAATAGTTGTGGAATCTGAAATATTCTGTCGTCGATCCACACTAGAGCTACCGAACATCAGGGTTTGCTTGTGAATTAGTCTCCCGGCCTGGACAAAAATCACGAACAGTCACACATTTTATTAAGAACCCTACTTAATCCCTTGTGATAGACGATCGTCATAAATCTTCTTTTGTTTAAACATTAGCTAATCCCTTGTAAAAAAAAATTGAATTGAAATGTCTATTAACTGCTTTTGCTCCTTCCTCGTTCTTTTTGTTTTCCACCATAAAAAAAATTCATCCCAAAGTAGTGTACTGTTTTTCGCATCTGGGATCGTACAATTCTTTTGATCAGTAAGCACACAAGACTGTATCACGAACGAAATTATAAGAAGAGCAGTAACAAAAATAAACATCTTAGCATTCTTCAAAATTCTCCCACCTCTAGAAAATACAACTCCGTGATGGAATACAATGCTTTTACGCTCGTTTCTGTGTGAACCTCAGCAGTTTATTGTAAATGTGTAAGACACATCAACTTGAAGGCCGCAGCTGGCTGGGTCAACATAATGTTAAAACTATTGGCAGAAAGTTTTCTTCGCCGTTGGTATTCTACTGCTAAGATTCCTAATTTAATTCTCGCTGGTTCAGCCCACCCAAATAATTGTAAACAGGCAGTAATGGCGGTGCATTTCGCCAGCTTCAGTAATGTTAAATTTATAAAAATTATGAGGAAGGATTAGTTCAGTTGGGGAACTATATGATCAGTTTAGTTTTGACACTGGCTTTAATTTAGAGACATCGTTATTGACACCGTGCAAAGACGAAGTCTTCAGCCTCTATGAATCAAAAGCTTTACGTGACATACACTCGCCACAGTCTGTCTCTCCTCGTATCTCTCTCCCTCTCTCATGTTCATAAAATCACCTTATAGAGTTCCGGCAGAGGTAACGAGACTTAACATCTGGCCACGCTGTAAGCAGAATATATATATATATATAAATGTATCTATCTATCTATCTATCTATCTATCTATCTATCTATCTATCTATCTATCTATCTATCTATCTATCTATCTATCTATCTATCTATCTATCTATCTATCTATCTATCTATCTATATATATATATATATATACATGGTCGTTAAAAATGAACGTAAGTATTAAAACCCCTATTAATATAAGAATTGTGACTCTTATAAATTTGAGATAATAATAATAATAATAATAATAATAATAATAATAATAATAATAATAATAATAATAATCATGATGATGTTGATGATGATAATTCTTTCTAGTGGAAGCACAAGGCCTCAAATTTTGGGGAAGGGATTAGGTCGATTACATCAACCCTAGTGCGTAACTGGTAGTTATTTAATCGACCCCGAAAATATGACATGCAAAGTCGACCTCGGGGTAGTTTGAACTCAGAATGTAACGGCTGACGAAGTTCCGCTAAGCATTTCGCCTAGGGTGCTAACGATCCTTCCAGCTCGCCAACAACAACAACAGTAGCAACAATAATCATAATACTATTTATTTATTGACCACAAGGGCAGCAAAAGCAGTCTGGACAATACGAAGACGAAGAACAGTAGGGGTTTGCATATACTCGTTTAAACAACACAATAATAATTCACAAGAAAATTGATTACAATAAAATAGAAGGAGTACCATTCAGAGGTAAGCAAGGAAACTCACCAATTCTTGATCACTTACCATCAAGGATACCAGAGTGAGGCGCCTCTCTCTCTCTCTCAGCCTACACACGCAGGTTGAGAAATGGCTCATTTACGTGAGGTAGCATCGCCATACGCACCCAAATAATAATATAAAGTTAGTGAAATAATGAGAATAACAATGTGAATATCTCGTTTTAGTGTTTGGCTTGTATGATTCTTGACTCGTAGGTTGAGAACATATTTTGTTTTATTTTGGGAGGGTCATTAAGTCAAACACACGCATTGGTTCTATTTCATTTCTATATATTTATTTGACAATTGGCTAACCATTTAACCAATTAACTAATCGATCATTTGACTAATCGCTCGGTCAATCAATCACTCAATCAATCAATCAATCAATCAATCAACCAATTAGTCAGCTAAGCAGACGTGGATTACAGAGGCTATGGCGCGTACGGCAACGAAAAGACTTTGATAAACTTATCTGATTGATTCACCGAACTATCAATCAAACAATCGAATAATTAAACGGTTAAATAGTGAAGCAATTGACAAATAAAGACAAAGTAGTGAAACAGAGGCAGTGTG
Source organism: Octopus sinensis (assembly GCF_006345805.1). Classification (NCBI taxonomy): domain Eukaryota; kingdom Metazoa; phylum Mollusca; class Cephalopoda; order Octopoda; family Octopodidae; genus Octopus; species Octopus sinensis. The sequence continues at coordinate 40,162 of NW_021831824.1, read as the reverse complement.
TGTGTTAATTAATAACATAATGACCCTCCCGAAATACAACAAAATGATCATGTAAATAATATAACAATTACAGCATGAACAAATTACAAATAGCAGTTTTGAAGTAAAACAAACATTCTTCTAAGCATTCCTTACTGCTAATACGTTAAATATCTCTGCTCTGTCTTCGAAATGCTGGCAGTGAGGCAGAATAAACCATTGAAAATAGAAACGTATATTTATGACGAAGAATGATAACATAATTGGCACATGTCAAGAGTAATTAACTCTTCCTATCTGCGCTTTCATAAACTTTACCAGGATATGTAGTACATAAATATTATCTCCCTCTCCTCTCCTCTTCTCTACCGCCACCCGGAATAGCTATTTAATAGAATTACTGAAGACGGAGATTTGATGTTTACTAACATCAGATGAGATTAATATTTTCAGATTAAATCAAAAAATTATCCAGTCTACACACTCTTACACATGCTTGCATATACACCACACTACGTCTATCTCTCTCACACCTCATATGCGTATCTATATATAGATATACATATATATGTGGGTGCATGTGTGTGTGTGTGCATATATATATATATATATATATATATTATATATATATATATGTGTATATATTATTAAACTTCGGGATGCTAATTTTGTTACCAATTAAACACGCATTATTTATTTGATCTTCACTTTAGTTCTTATTCGTATTATTTTTACCTTACACGTCTGTCAAAGTTCTTTCGTCACACATCCTGTGACTTCATCAGTGACTCTTCCTCCCATGTGTTCCTTCTTGTCCTAATCATTCCATTTTATTCTTCTGTGGTACACACACACACGCATAAACACACACACTTCAACTCCTCATGACCCCCAGTTGTTGAACGATCACCTATTTAAATATTAATATATATCCGGCTGAGTTAAAAGTAAGCAAGGTTTTGAAACTACGTTTGAATCCACTGCATGGTACTTTGGGCAAGTGTCTTCTATTATATATATACATACAAAATTTAAAGGACTGACCACTAAAAGTGGACAGTCAATATGCTAGATATAGACGTCAAAATCGCTATTTTCCACGAAAAATGTGTTCTCAAGAAAAAACTCAGCAAAAGACCAAAGTCTTGCTTATTTTTTACACTTTGGTTTTTGGTTGACTTTTTTTCTTGAGAACACATTCTTCGTGGAAAATAGCGATTTTGACGTCTATATCTAGCATATTGACTGTCCACTTTTAGTGGTCAGTCCTTTAAATTTTGTATGTAAAAAAAATATTTTAATCTTCGGATTTTTTTAATATGCTAGGCCACTTGTTTTAATTGATTAATATCAATTTCTACCCTTATTCAATTTTATATATACATATACATATACATACATACATACATATATATATATATATATATATATATATATATATATATATATATATATAATATATATATATATATATATATATATGTATATATGTATGTGCATATATATATATGCATGTTTATATATATATATACATATACGCTTGATATATTTATTCGCCTGTGACTGACCACCAATTATAGTCGGACATAGAGAGTTCTTGCCTATTTTATTGTAAATATTTCACTGAGTATTCTCAAAGACTGTTCCAAATATCAATATATCAATCTGACCTTAGTAGAAAATACGCCATACCCTTCGTAACATAACCCAGACTACAAGAGGACCTCCCAGGTCGGCTGTACGCTATTTGATGAGCGTCGATGATGACTGGTTGTTTGCAGATTTCACTAGGCTCACAAATTCCGGTCATTCAATATTTGCAATTGCGCGCATGTATGTGTGTGTGTATGTATGTATGTATGTATGTATGTATGTATGTATGTATGTATGTATGTATGTATGTATGTATGTATGTATGTATGTATGTATGTATGTATGTACGTATGTATGTATGTATGTATGTTTGTACGTACGTAGTACCTATCTATCTATCTGTCTGTCTGTCTGTCTGTTTGTCTGTCTATCATGCCATGCACAAGTATACGTATAACTATGTATGTATATATTGATAAATGTATCTTGCAATATAATTGTATACACACGCACACACAAATCACAATCTCCTCCCGAAAATAATCCATGTGCATGCGCGTGTGAATGTGTGTGTGTATGTGTGCGTGTGCAAGTATATGTATGTATTTTTATATACATACATAGAATCTTTTGATATCTTTTACTTGTTTCAGTCATTGGATTGAATGTTTTTAGGCGAACGATTCGACCCATATATATATATATATATATATATATATATATATATATATATATACGACGGGCCTCTTTCACTCTCAATTCTACTCACAAGTATTTATATAGCGTGAGGCTAGAGTAAAAGACACTTACCGAAGGTGCTACGTAGTTGGATTGAATCCGGACCATGTGGTTGGGAAGCAAGCTTCTTACTACACAGCCATTCCTGCGCCTATGTGTATAATATATATATATATGCACAGAGGCGAGAAAGAGAAAGAGAGAGAGAAGAGGAGGAGGGAGAGATAGGTAGACAGACAGACTGATAGATATATATATAGTTTATGTTTTTGTGCAAATATACAAAGAGTATGACTTGAAATAATTGTGTCTTGACTAATTGTATTACTTTCTTTTGAACTTAACTCTTTGTTTGGGTGATGGTGGTAATGTTTAATCCTTGACGTATTTCAAATGAATATTTCAGAGATAAACGTGGAGTAACTTTGACTAAAGTCAAATGTACAAATAATTTAGTCAAAATATTTTGCTTTAATAATAGCAGAGCGTATGCATACATGTATATATATACATATTATTTTAAGTTATTTAAATTGATCAAGGAAGCTACATATATCAAAGATGAAAATACTAAATAGAATGAATATTGAATGAATATATGTATTTTTACAATTGTAAAACTGTCAATCACTTATTATTACTAATTCCAAATCGATCAAACATAAATCATCTGACATGATTGACATCTTAATGCACATGTTACCTCATGGAAAGGAAATATTTCAAGAACAAATCTGATGTTCGTTTTATTCCTTTTGACAACCGATGGTGGTTTGTTTACGTCCCTGTAAATTAGCAGTTCGGCAAAAGCGAACGTTAGAATAAGTACTAGGCTTTCAAAGAATAAGTCTTGGGGTCAATTTTCTCGACTAAAGGCGGTGCTCCAGCATGGCCGCAGTCAAATGACTGAAACAAGTAAAAGAATAAAAGATAGTATTTTGTGTGCTCTCTGAGAACTTTGTTCCTGGTGCCAAGTTTATAATTTTAAACAAATTATATTATATTGATTTTAGGGAATTTTAAACACGTCGTTAATAAGATATGGATTATACATGATTCAGTTTGATAAAAATAAATCCAGTTTAACAGTATGGTATTACAGATACCTCGTTTGGAAAAGGTACACACACACAACTGCGCGCACACACATGTGTATGTATGTATAAGACCGCAGTTTTTCAGACAGAAATACTAATTTTGCTTAGGGGAAGATCGTTTGAATGAGAAGATTATAGGTTATGCAATACAAAATTCGTTCTATTTTTCTTCAGTAGTACTGAAAGTATTGAATACGGTCAAAAACTTGCAATACATCATACTTTATAGAGTATATCTTTGATAATCAGTTCAGATTGATACTCTCCAGATCAGTGATTCTCAGCGTGGAGAATATGCCCCACCGGTGGGCTGGGAAAATTGTGGTGGAGCGAGGTGCTATAGATGTTAGACACAAGGTTCGCATTATTAAGTGATTCCCTTTTTTTACTTAGTCCATAATGTGCTTTCATTTAATGTACTCAGTACTTAATAAAAGAGTTAATTGTAGATTCGTTTGTATCAAATAATTATGATAAAATATTGAAAATAATTTTATTTTCTTTCAACCGATGGTAGGGGACAAACACAGACACACAAATACATACATAAATGCATGCATATATATATATATATATATATATATATATATGTGTGTGTGTGTGTGTGTGTGTGTGTGTACGACGGGATTCTTTCAGTTTCCGGCTACCAAATTCACTCTCAAGAGTTTAGTCGGCTCGAGGCTATAAATAGAAGACACTTGCCCAAGGTGTCACGTAAGTAGGACTGAACCCGGAACCATGTAGTTGAGAAGCAAGCTTCTTACAACATAGCCATTCCTGGGTCTATTTACAAAAATTATGTATGTGACAACAATACTAAAAAAAAATGAATGTCTTCGAAGAAAAATTCTGCATTTGATGAAACAAACCTTGAAGGATCATTGATGAAACACACTAAGAAACGAGGGTAAAAATTTCTATTTAATAAGTTCGTGCGTCTTCAAACTTAGAAACACATTAACATTGGTAAAACTGTCTCACAAAACCTATTCTCATCATAAACTGTCTACGCAAGAACACACCGGTTTCGACTATGAATGACGTCATGTAACTTTAACACACGAATTTCACCGTGGTTGCACTTCATCAGTCACAAGCACCGATCTCATCGTTCACGATCCACTAAGTACTATCGTTCTTAAGCGTAACCAGTAAATCATAATTGTATTTACGGGTGGAAAGATTTGTCAAACTGAAATTTTAAAAGCTTTGTATTTTTATATTTAACACTAATAGCTTCTAATTACGTGTCACTCCGAAAAATCAAGGGTTTTGACTGGTTATTCAAAGTTTAAGCTACGTCTGTTTTGGCGTTCAAAGACAGAAACTATGGATGGGTAAGAGCCTACTCGATGAGTTGGTTTGTAGAAAGGTAAAGTGTCAAACTCAATATTTACAACAAAACGTTGCTTCTTTTAGACACTGCAACCGCCAATGGATCAAGCTGTGATAGCTAAATTCAAGGCCTATTATCATCTGAAACCAGTCACATTTTGTGATATGAAATTCCGCGTTACGATGACGATTTCAAGAAAGCATTACTCACGCAACGCAGGGAAATCCCTAGAGTGGGAAATACTTTCGGTATGCAAATTAGGGGCCCCTTTAAAGAGTAAACTGCTGCATTTGTCGAGAATATAAACAGCTAGGCTGCTTGGTTATCCAGAGATTGTTAGGAAGATATAGGAGCCTCTAATGAGAACCCAATAAGATTCGAAAATCAATAAAGGTTATGCATCATTTTTTTTTCAGTCT
>NW_021831824.1:17500-30000 GCF_006345805.1 Octopus sinensis | reverse complement strand
GTGTGAGTATGTGTGGTTTTGTTTGTGTAACGTGTGTGTGTGTTTGTGTGTTTGTGTGTGTGTGTGTGTGTGTGGTGTGTGTGTGTGTGTGTGGTGTGTGTGTGTGTGTGTGTGTGTGTGTGTGTGTGAAGAAAGGCGAGACGATTTAAAGTTTGAAAGGGAACAGAAGGATGAGAAGATATAACATAAAGCAAGATATCTTTACAACCTGTCACAGCAACGAAATGAAAGGCAGAGCGCGCAGACGCGCATGTTCACACACATACGGACACACACACACACAACACACACACACACACACACACACACACACACACACACACACACACACACACAGAAATGGAGATATATAAAATAGAGTATTATACATATATACACACATGTGTGCATATATATGCATATAATATAATACGACATAATATAGTATATATATATATGTACATATGTGTTATATATATATATATATATATAGGCGCAGGATTGGCTGTGTGGTAAGAAGCATGTTTCCGACCCATATGCTTCCAGGTTCAGTCCCACTGCATGGTGTCTTTATATCTGTGTCTGTTTCTCCCCCACGTCACCGTTTGACAAGCAGTCTTGGTGTGTTCACGTGCCCCGCAACTTAGCGGTTCGGCAAAAAGAGACCGAGAGAATAAGTACCAGGGTTTTTTAAAAAAATGACTGAAACAAGTAAAAGTTGCATATATATATATATATTATATATATATATATATATATATGTGCAACTATACATCGCTGGAAAATTCATAAGCTATGATATCAACCACTAAATCAGAACGCCCGTCAACTTCCAAGTTCTGTGCAGTAGAAAAGAGATGATGCATATATATACATACATACATACATACATACATACATACATACATACATACATACATACATACATACATACATACATACATACATACATACATGCATACATTCAGACGTCCACATTATTCACGTATATGAATAAGTTGTATTACTTCGTTGTGTGCTCTGATTACGAATGTAAAGAAAAAAGTTGAAGACGAAGCAAGAAATGCTAAGCATTAAAGATAACATAAATCAGTAAGCTATTTGTAACAAAGTTGTTAACTTAAATAGAGAACAATGACAGACATTACTAAATGGTTAAATATTTCAAAGAATCGCTTTCACACGAAGCACTGTAACTCTAGAGAGCTTGTGATACTCTCTGTTCTGATGTTAAGATAAAATTAGAAACCATGTTGATATAATATTATGATAAAATTATGAAACTAGTTAAACTTAATCAGGTGAATTACTTAGCGTTAATTCAGTTGAAAAGGCCAGCCATAACAGATTATGTTTGGGGCGATGATGTTTTTCTCTCTCCCCCATTGGTTGTTTGACAAATGTTGTCTGATTTGAGACATTTATCAGAAAGTAGTTGTCGTTGACAGTACATCATGTCTACAACACATCTCTTTCCTAATAAAGAATAATTGTCAGTAAACGTGTCCAAAATTTCCGTAGCTCTGTAATCTGATATATGTAGCAGAAAGTCCTGTTGGGCCATCTCTCCCCTCGATTCTACTTGGGTTTTGGTGTGCCGCCCTTAGTTGGTGAATCTTGACCCTGCGTAAATTTCTGGGACATAATATAATTTGTATCTGCTCCTGTAAGAGAGCTTATCATTCCTGGATCAACCAGAAGCTCAATTCTATCGATACATATTTCTACAGCACCATAAAATTACCAGTAAGCTAATTTTACTTAGGAATTTAGTAGTAAGAATCCATTCTGTTGTTTTGATACTCTACGCTAAGGTACTTAGGCGCATTTCGGATGCATTGCTCTTCTTACTCCTTCAGTGTTTTCAATAAATAAACTCTTAACATAAAAACTTTATTGATTCCTCAAAAACTTTTACATTGGCATTTTGTATTTTCTCTTCATTATCCAATTCAATAATATCATTTCTGATGGATTGCACCATCTTTTCGTTAAATTCCCGAAAATCAACCCCGGTTTCTCTCTGGTCTTAGCTTCGTCCAAACCCGTCCTAATCTGTTTTGAAATACCTATAACCCCTTTAGGTACAATAGGTTTTCCTAAAGTTCCCGAGAGATTATTTATCTTGGCTGGCTGTTTATTCAACTGGTTGTTTATAAATATGCCGAAGTTATCCGGTCTTGATATTAGCAATTACACCTTGATCTCAGGATTGCTGTAAGGACTTAAGGAAGGAGTGTTTGATGCGGGGAAACACCTCAATAGCAATGCATGTCTAAATGGTATCCAAATTCTAGAGTAGCCTTGAATATTATTAGTTAGTAGCTGTGCTAACGATTCAAGGTTATCTTTGTCGCATTGCTATTTTTTGCTGATGGAAAAAAAGTACGTCACAAACAACGGTGAGAAAATTTCTGTCGTCATCTTGGCTTCGTGTTTTGTATCCCAAAGTCATAGGTAGATGCACCATTTGTTTTACTCTCATTGATCGATGTTTTTCTGAATGAAAAGAGAGCTCTGGCTTTAGGATTCAGAAATATGACTATCAAGAAGTTTCAAATAGTTAAAAAGTGGCCTTTAACTCGGAAACGCGTTTTTTTTTCTCTTCGATAGAAAAAATTGTAAAATGGCACTCTTTTCCAGGAAGGCCATTTTTACCTGCAAAAAAAAAAGGTGGTGGGGAGAAGTAGAAAACCCGGTAATACATTGTAGTACTCGGTAATACTCGTAAGAGCCTGGGGATGTTTCTTGGACGGCCTGGCACCATTACTTTCAACTTCACTAGCAAAATGGATGCTCTGTACGCAATGCTGTTTTAGTTGGTATGATGGTAGAATCGTTACCTCATCGGACAACATGCTTGTTCATCTCTATGTTCTGAGTTCAAATTTCGCCGAGGTTGACTTTTCCTTTCATACTTCGGGGGTCAATAAAATAAGTACCAGTAGAGTCAGATGTAAGCGACTAGCCACAACACCAACAAAATTTCAGGCCTTGAACCCTATAATAGAAAGGATTATTATTATTATTATTATTATTATTATTATTATTATCATCATCATTGTTGTTGTTGGAATTATTTTGTTTAAATTCCATTTTTGCTAGTTTCTGACTTCAGTAGAAGTGGTTGTTTTTATAAAGACATACGACACCAAATGTCGGTGCTATGAGGTGTTTCGGTCGGGGTCGCATTTAGTTATTTGCAATGAGGCAAAGTTTAGTTCTATTATGGAGTCTACCAGTGGTAATAAAGGTCACGGGATCGAATTTCCCTACACGTGGCGCAGTATTTTTGTTTTCTTTTTAAATAGAACATCATGTGTAGTTGTGATGTTAATGGGACTGGTGGTGGCGGTGGGAGGTATGCTCACTGTAGTGGCGGCGGCGGCGGAGGTGGATCGAGATTGAGATAATACTGCTGAGGATGTTAGTATTGGCGGTAGTTTTGGTGGTGATGGAGGTGATTGTTGCGGTGGTAGTTTTTGAAGGCGATGCTATGGATGACGGTATTTGTTATATTAGCCTTGTTGTTGTTGTTGTTGTTGCTGCTGTCGGTAGTGGTGGTGGCGGTGGCGGTGGTGGTGGCGCTAGCGGTGGTGGTATTTGTGATGGTGGGTGAGAAAAGAAAAATAAAGAGATGGAATGATAAAATAAACATTAAGAATTAGAATAACAATGAAAGGGAATAGATAAACCAGAGGCTGAGGGAGAGGTGACGATGGGGGTGGCGGTGGTGGTGGTGGTGGTGGTGGTGGTGGATAATGACGATGGTGACGATGGTCCTGATTGTAGTGGTGGTGGTGTTGGTGGTGGTGAGTGATGGGAAAGATTTTCGGGCGGAATTTGAAAGACGACTTTATTTAGAAAGACAGAGACACACACAAAGGGACACACATTGAAACACCCACCACCACCACCACATACACTAACAGACAGACACACACACACACATGCATACACACGCACACACACACACACACACACACACACCAGACACATACACAAACACACATACGTAGCTATGTAGAGATCCAAATGCATTATTGGGCTGCCATATTAACGGTCGTATTCCCGTGTATGTGTGTGTGTGTGTGTGTGTGTGTGTGTGTCTGTCTGTCTATCTATCTATCTATCTATCTGTCTGTCTGTCTATGTATGTATGTACGTATATATATATATATATATACACACATATACATATATATATGAATGTATATGTATATGAATACGCGTGTGTATAAATAATATATATCCACATATACATATATTGATACATATTTATATATACATACATTATATATGTATGTAAATTCATATATATATATATATATTTATATGTATATATATCTTAAAATTATTCAAAGGACATACTAAGAATGTCTACCTGCTGGAAATAACAGTCAAAACTCTTATTTAAATCGCCAAATGCACTGATAATAACTACAAAAATCAACCGCCTGAAGGCAAACGAGCTAAGACAATCTCTCAGCATACAATCAAGTATTTGGACTCACGCGCACCTGTTCCTGGACTGGCATAATAGCCTCACTTTCCTCAACACGCGTTACCCGGATAGAGTCCCCAACCCGTCATGTTGAAGTCTGCGCTGCAACTGGTTCGTTTTGCGCCGAAATCATGGCAGCTACCAGTGTGAAAATAATTTTAATACGGTGCAAATAATTCACGAACAAATAATTTACGAAGATATCATTGACACTATAGTCCGTATGTAGTACTCGGGTCTTCGAGGGAGGATGACCTCCCTTTGCAAACAACACAAGGACACTGAGATAGTGTCTAAAGTCCTTCTGGTGACGTTGATCGCCTGGGGCTAAAAGCATCAGCAACACCCCCCCCCCAGTGGCTAGCCACATTCAGATGGCTGATACCCCTTACGTTGTCGAGCGGTTACTGTTTATATCTCGTTCAGAGATTTATTATTAATTTAAAAGTGATAATAATAGAATCAATAATATAGGCGATTGCAGGCCCCCCCCCCAAAAGGCATTAAATAGCTGAAGGATTAAAATTAATCAAAAGACATACTAGGTATGTCTAACTGCTGGAAATAACAGTCAAAACACTTATTTAAATTGCCAAAATACACTGATAAGTAATTTTAATCCGTCAGCTATTTAATGCACGCCGGGTGAAATACTTTCCGGTATTTTGTCTGTCTTTACGTTCTGAGTTCAAATTCGGCCGAAGTCGTCTTTGCTTTTCATCCTTTCGCTTTCGATCAAATAAGTACCAGCTGAACACTGGGCTCGATGTAATCGATTTAGCCCTTCACCAGAATTCATGGCCTTGTACCTAGAGTAGATAGGATTCTTCTTCTTCTTCTTCTTCTTCTTCTTCTTCTTCTTCTTCTTCTTATTATTATTATTATTATTATTATTATTATATTATTATTATTATTATAGACTTCACACAGTATACAATATCGTGAGGTTGTTTATTGACGATATTGTGCCTCCCGGGGGTTTTGCCCTGTCTGAAAAGTCACAACAAGGACCTCAAACAGACAGTACTTTACGCAATATGCATGTAGTTCCAAGTAGTGCCGATTTTTGCAATACGCTCAGATTGTATACACACACTCACACACACACACACACACACACACACACACACACACACACACACACACACACACACACACACACACACACACACACACATACACACACACACACACACACACACATAAGGAAACTTTTGTACCCATAGCTAACCTCCAAGTAGCGCCATGTCGTTTTCCTTGGTTGTCTGAATATTCTCAAGATTATGTGTTTAAAATACATAATCATTCCATAATATTAGAGTTCATTTGTCAAATTGGTCAGATAAAACAAATTGGTCAGATAAAATCCGTTAACTCTTGTCGTCGAACAAAATGCTGTGATTTGTAATTCCTATAAATAAAACACATACGCGTACAGTCACACATGTAGACAGTCAGGTACAGAAATACACGTACGTATACACACATATATTGGTGTCAATTTTGGCACGAAGCCAGCAAGTTTAGGGGTGGGGTTAAGTTGATTACTCCCTCAACTAGTACTTGATTTATCAACCCCGAAATGATGAAAAGCAAAGTGGACCCGGCAGAATTTATATATGTACCAGCAGTATCGCCCGACGTTGCTCGGGTTTGTTTCGACCCTTTAGAATTGGAATTTTTGAAAAGTAACAATTTTGCATTATGTACGTTGTTATTCTCTTTAAGTGAACATTTTTCTGGTTGAAATATACCAAAAAATGGCGACACAGCAGTAAAAAAATCGTAAAAAATAGGGATTTTCATAGAACATGTTAACACGAAAAATTATTTACTTCAAAAAGGTGCTTTTTTTCTGATTTGAATTTTTTCTTCTACGGAAGGAAGAACAAGCCTTCTTCTATCATACTTTGAATTTTGGTCGACTTGTGCCGCAGGGTCTCGGAGGAGATAGTGTTAGTTGAAGGCTACCAAACCTACCATACACACACAACTTCAGATTTATATATATGTATAATGCATTTCTACATGTGCGTATGTGTGTACACACACACACACACACACACATTAAGGAACTTTTGTATGCTGGCGATTGCGATCTTGTCAGCCATTCTGAAACAGGTCTGCAATCTCTTGCATCTGCTCGCAATAGTATCGGATGTAGCTCTGCACCGTTAACCAGCCAGGGGAGTTGTCCTCTTGGGGTTAAACAAATCGCAGTAGAGTCCGCTGGAACGGACAGCCATGTTAAAGTAGCTACGAATATTACTTATCACAAAGATTTTAGTACTAGCATTTTTGCATATACATACATACCTATATGTGTGTGCGTATGTATGTACACACACATAAAAATGACAATATACGTGTGTGTGCGCATGATCCCATCTTGTTTCCCTTCATCTCCTTCTCTCCAGCGCGACACTATTCTATAAATATTTCTTTCGCCAGACCCGGAAGGGATTTGCCTTTTAGTCCCTCTAAACCATTCCATTTTCAAACAAGGAAGCGCTTTCCCTTCCACATACACCCTCATTTACACATACAGACTTACATACACAATTAGACACAGACATATATGTAGACATATAAACATACGAACTGACTGTTTACATAATTCAAATAGATAACGGTAGAATTGGATATCACTAAGGAAAACTTTTGTCTATCAATAAAAACTTTGAAGTCAATGTAAAAATAATAAAGAAATATATTCATATATATTGTGTTTGCGAGTCTATATGTCCGTATGTTTGTGCAGACGTATGACTGGTTGATTGAATAAATATTATTTATATGACCCTATATTATTAATATATGAATAATAAATATAAATAGGACAGGGTATTATTAACGTAAGAATAAATATTATTCAAATGATAATGTTTATAATTTGACATTATCAACAAAACGTTGAAACATTTAACAGTCAGAAATGAGAACAAGGTGTCTGTGGTTGCGACGATATGGCGAATGTTCGCTTTTTGCTAAGTTGTTAGTTTACTTCCAATTATAAATCTGTTCAGGATGAACCCCTAGAAATAAGAGCCTTACCAATTAGAATGAAAAACCCTGTAACCAGTCTCAGGATCTTCTACCAATAGCCTTATCATCACATGATCAATAGCCTTATCCTTACATGATCATTTCAAATCTCTCGTAATTTTTTTGTGTGGTACCTTACCAAATCGGTCATTATAAAAATTTGCAATAATTAACTGGCGTCCAATATAACTGATTTTTCAACGCCACAGAAATTCAAATTTTGCTAACGGAGGAAACTGAAATCTTCCTTGTTATCTATTTCTTAGCTAGATTACGGTGTTATCCTCCAATGCACTGATTGGCAGCGATTCTCTTACGCCGCCATCTTAGCTCCCTATATATGAGATATATGATAAATAAATAATATAAATGCGCCCTTTTAAAGCCTAGCCAGGCTTATGGGCCCGATTTCCCGGTTTCCATGGCGTAGGTGTTCCCCAGCTTAATGGGACGCCAGTCCATCGCAGCGTTTCTCATTTTTGCCAACTGAGTGGACTGGAGCAACATGAAATGAAGTGTTTTGCTCAAGAACACAACACGTCGCCCGGTCCAGGAATCGAAACCACAATCCTACGATCATGATTCTGATACCCTAACCACTAAGCCACGCGCTTCCACTGAGATATATGATACTGTTGAGAAAATATAAGCTCCACAAGAAAATCTGCCTTGTCTTAACTTAAGTACATTGTCTTACGCTCGTCATATTCTACCAATTTTGAATTACAGATTTTGACAATTTCTTTCAATTGTGTTACTTATATTTGAAACTCCACGACATCCTTTAACTATGTCAATGCCCGGAACGAAAACTAGGGAGCGAATAGAATGAAAATAGAGGCTGTCACGCCAACCGCATCATTAAAGTTGGATCCCATCCTTGTATCTAAAAAAATTAAGCGAATGAAAGTACAAGGCGTCAATCCGACATACTGATAACCCTCAGCTGGTGGGGCCGTTAATTTTCAGTTTACTGGGTTAAAGCGAAATGAAGTACTTTGCTCGACGATACGACGATGTGTCACCAGCTCCGAGAACCCATGTCTTAATGATCATGAGCCCAACATTTAAACAATTAAACTAACACTTAAACACATAGGGTAATATATCCTAAAAATTACAGACGTTGTTCTTGTACATATAGGGTTTTTTTCTATTTTTATTTTTATTTTTTTTCTATTAAAGTTTCAGCTCAGAGCTGCGGCCATGCTGATGCACCGCCGTTTGATAAAGAACTTATCAATAACTCTATTATGAAATGATAGATATAAAGATAAATAAATAATAAATGCGCCCTTTTAAAGCCTAGCCAGGCTCATGGGCCCGATTTCCTGGTTTCCATGGCGCATGTGTTCCCAGCTGGACTGGACGCCAGTCCATCGCAGCGTTACTCATTTTTGCCAGCTGAGTGGACTGGAGCAACGTGAAATTAAGTATTTTGCTCAAGAACACACGTCGCCCGGTCCAGAAATCGAAACCACAATCTTACGATCATGATGTTGACACCCTAACCACTAAGCCACGTGTCTCCACGAGGTTGTGAAAAAGTAATATGAAATGTATTCTATCCATGACGTTTCCACCATTCTGTTTCCCTTCTTGTAATCTTAGTTTATTGTTTTCAAAATCTGGCACAAGGTCAGCAAACTCGGGGCTGTTATAGTCCGACGTTACCTAATTTCTTTTTTCAATATATTAAGAACGAGAGTTTATAATTTGAGTAATGTAACCTTAGTCTAGTTGAGAAAACTTTAATAAAGCCTCTCTATGTGGTCCGTCGATTTGCTAGAAATAGCAACAAAATATGCATCAAATCACACATTTTTGAAAAAGAAACATCAGGTTTTGTAATTCTAGATAAATTATGTCTGAATAAAGCACATGATAAGATGATTAATGCTGGAATAAAATCTTTGAACATAGGTCTGCTTGACTTAGAACAGGTAGAAAAAATGAGAGGAAAAAAAGCGAAAACAAAACTTTTAATGCTTATTTTATCGACCAGGTGATGCTAAATCGTTCTACCGTTGCCGGGATTCGAAATCAGAGTCTAAAGAACGAGATGGCATGCTACACAAAATCTATAAATACATATTTCTTTACTACCCAAAGGGGCTAAACACAGAAGGGACAAACAAGGACAGACAAACGGATTAAGTCGATTATATCGACCCCAGTGCGTAACTGGTACTTAATTTATCGACCTCGAAAGGATGAAAGGCAAAGTCGACCTCGGCGGAATTTGAACTCAAAACGTAACGACAGACGAAATACATATTTCTTTACTACCCACAAGGGGCTAAACACAGAAGGGACAAACAAGGACAGACAAACGGATTAAGTCGATTATATCGACCCCAGTGCGTAACTGGTACTTAATTTATCGACCTCGAAAGGATGAAAGGCAAAGTCGACCTCGGCGGAATTTGAACTCAACGTAACGACAGACGAAATACCTATTTCTTTACTACCCACAAGGGGCTAAACACAGAAGGGACAAACAAGGACAGACAAACGGATTAGATCGATTATATCGACTCCAGTGCGTAACTAGTACTTATTTAATCGACCCCGAAAGGATGAAAGGCAAAGTCGACCTCGGCGGAATTTGAACTCAGAACGTAGCGGCAGACGAAATACCGCTAAGCATTTCGCCCGGCGTGCTAACGGTTCTGCCAACTCGCCGCCTTATCTATAAATCTATAAATACAGCTTTCTTTTATTTCATCCAACTCGCAGTTCTTCTAAAGAGAAGGTTTACACTTGCAAGCGAGGTATTAGATTGCATGTTGATCCATTTGTTAAGCTTTTCCTATTAGAATTAATGGAGTTTAGATTTTCTCGTAGCTGATGCAAGTAATTTCTCGTTAAAAGTTAAAAGTTGTCTTGTGAGAAGACGGAAGAAATAAAATTGAGGAAACAAAGAAAGAAAAAAAGAACGAAAAAAGGTTGTTTGCTTTGAACATCTGGAGTCGATAAAATTGTTCTGACAGAGCTGGTAATGGTTCGGTATACGGGGGAAAATAGGAAGTGCAGAAAGTGTATATTCTGCAAAAGTCATCAAAGTCATCATATCGTTGGGACGTTATGTCTTCCATGTTATCCTACATCTGAATTTATTGACATTTTCACTATTAATGCACAACCTCGACATCTTTTTAGACGTTAGATTTACAATAAAGCTGATTTTAACGTTGTTTATCGTACCACCAGCGTAAAGATTTTGTACGCTCATTATAGCGCTGTTGTATAGCTTTCGTATATATCGTAGGCATAATACTGTCAGTGTACAGCTATTGTGCACAAGTATCGGGTTTTCAACTCTTATCGGATATTTCTTGTTCGGTCATTGTACGACTGTTGTACACATGTTGTACAGTTGTGTTGTGACAGACAGTTCAGCATTTATTATACAGATGTGATGTAACTATTCTACAGCTAATTCACATTAATGTACATCTGTTTAGTATTATTGGACAGCTGTTATACTGTCATTGCACAGTTTACGGTAAACATTTTTGTGCTGAAGGTTCTGCTATACTACGAATGTAGAAGTCGGCATCTCATTAGACAGTGAAACAAGCTCTGTAGGTGTTTCGCTCCCACCTCGCTCCACCGCGTCTCTAGAGTTGCTCGGCGTCACTCACCGATGTAAGTTACAAGACTCCCACGCAACAACGCGAGCTTTGTAGAGTCGGATGTTGCAACTCTGAACCAAATGTTTCTATCATCCTCAATGTTCGTTTCGCGGCGCCGCTCATCCTCTCTCATGACCCAGATGCAATGGCATGCTTTCACCGCGGCTTCGACAATTTTCTAGCAACACTTTTTTTCTTTCCTTTGCAGCCAGTCCAAAACCCCTGGGTATCGAGTGAACCCTGCTTTCACCAAATCCTCTCATACCTATCTCTACAAGAAGGCAATGCTGTCTCATATCTCTTGTTTACATTGACTTCAATCAACCTAGGTGTTCTGAGGAGATCCTTGATACACAGAGGGCAAGAGTTTATAAAGGAAGCAGTGTAGACTTTAAAGTCGATATAGGGCCCATTTAAATTCTTTTACTAACGTAAAAATATAAATTTGGGCCCATTTAAATTCTTTTACTAACGTAAAAATATAAATATAGGGCCCATTTAAATTCTTTTATTAACGTAAAAATATAAATATAGGGCCCATTTGAATTCTTTTACTAACGTAAAAATATAAATATAGGGCCCATTTAAATTCTTTTACTAACGTAAAAATATAAATATAGGGCCCATTTGAATTCTTTTACTAACGTAAAAATATAAATATAGGGCCCATTTAAATTCTTTTATTAACGTAAAAATATAAATATAGGGCCCATTTGAATTCTTTTACTAACGTAAAAATATAAATATAGGGCCCATTTAAATTCTTTTACTAACGTAAAAATATAAATATAGGGCCCATTTGAATTCTTTTACTAACGTAAAAATATAAATATAGGGCCCTTTTAAATTCTTTTACTAACGTAAAAATATAAATATAGGGCCCTTTTAAATTCTTTTACTAACGTAAAATATAAATCTACAACACTAGCTTCGTATATACAAGAACATAAACTAAAAAATATACACTACTCATTATCTTGGTCTGTAATAGCAGAAGCAACCCACACAACCCAACACAATACAATTACGCATGTATGTAAATTGTGCATTAGAGAATCCATGAATATTCTTCGTCAATATGAGCCTATATCATTAAATAAGTTCTCGGATGCTATATTTTCCTGTAATCATAGATATCCTTCAACATTTGAATATTTCGATAAACCTCGATAAATTAACCATCAAATCTTTAATTATCTATATTTTAATTAATCTCTATACTCCTGCCATCCAATAACTTCATATTGATCAATTATTATCTACTTAACATCTATAACATTTTCTAAATTGCATTTGCCATATTTTCTGTTATAACATTTCCTCCTCCTATTAAC
>NW_021831824.1:5000-10000 GCF_006345805.1 Octopus sinensis | reverse complement strand
TGCCAATTTTGACATTCTGTTACTGTTGGTTGTAGGATTGCCACTTTTTCTTCCATTCCGAAATATACAGCTGCCACCAGACAGCTTGCATTCAATTCCGGTGGTATTTCACCCACTTTAATCTAGACGTTCTTCTGCCTAGGTAAGTGGGTAAAAGTACCACCTCCGCTGTCCTTAGAGTTTCTATAGAGTGAAGTTTTGCCAGCTCCTCGGTTTTGAATCTTACTTCTACCTTTGCATATTTCCTTTCTCTTTTTAAGAACGTGAAGTTCCTCAAATTTTGCTTCAAAGCAAGTGCCACGGCTTCTTTAGAAGCTACATCCAGTTTCTTGTCCTTCACAATCCAACTTTTGTAAATTACAGTTCTCTTTTCGACACTTTCCATGGTTTCATCGGTATGGGCAATTTTTAGTTCTTGCCCTCTCTTTGAAACATCTCGTTAAAATTTTCCAACTCTTCTGGTTCGATGTTTATTTTGGTTTCTGACCCAGTGGCGGCTGCAGCGAAATGTTTCCCTTCTTTTATGCTTGTTGGTTCCATCGTGTATTTCGTAGCTTGTGGCTCTTTGACTGGAGTCATGTTGTTGAGCATACTGTACTGGTGTATAACAAATCACCCTTGAAACAAGCGGGGCACGTAAAGAAAGACTTTCACAAACAACAACTTTATTTAACAAATGTAACAACAAATGTAACAAACACAAAGTTCAACAATAAAAAAACGATATATATATATATATACTCACAGTACAACTACAATAACTACAATACAGCAATAAACCATAAAGCATTTGGGAAACGAACGACAGGCTGGTAAATTTGGGTGCCTTTTACAACCAATGAGTCATCGTTTCGCACCTGCATCATGCTTTTCATAAAGATGCGTTCGTGAGCATTACCATGTTTACAAAAAGTGAGCGAGTTCGAACCCTATATGCAATCCTTGTGTTTTGAAAAGAAATGGTGTTGTGGGTTATGGGTTAGTGAAATCTGCCTGCTGTCATATTACCTAGAAATGTGATAAAATCCATTTAATCTCAATATCGTGTATGAATCAAATAATATTTTACAGTGTGATGTTTCTTTTGAAGTTCAGGCTTCTTTCAGTTTCCGTCTACCAAATCCACTCACAACGCTTTGGTCGGCGCGAGACTATGGTAGAAGATACTTGCCCAAGGTGCCACGCTATGGGACTGAACCCAGAACTATGTGGTTGGAAAGCAAAATCTTCTTACCACACAGCCATACCTGCGCCAATGAAATGATTTCAGGTGTCAATAATAATATTTTATTTGGACAAAACCGAAAGACGTAATCGAAAATTAAAAAAATAATGAACAAACCACTAAAATGTTCAATAAATCCATAAATCAAAATAGAAATACAAACATAAAACATACAAGTTTTTCAGATGTTCTATAGAAATATATCAATATGGATCAGTTAATAGCTCCTGCTATCGAAAGTAGAGTATTTGATGGCATAAAACACGCACGGGTATTGTAGACACACCCTAACTTCAGCAGTGCATATTCAGGGTAGAATGATTATAGTGGATTAAAGTATGTAATATTGGGAGATTTTTTTGTGATGTTATTTTTGGGGAAAAAGTTCATCTCAAAAGTCAGCAAGTACAGTACTCGTTCTGTGACATGATGGTGATGATGATAATGATGATGATGATGATGTATAAAGTTATCTCCGTTCGCTCACATTGCATTGTGCATGATTAGTTCTTCGAGCGGTACCATTCGGGGCCAAACTGCATTCTTCTTCTCGGGTGAAACCACATCTCGGTCTAGTCTTTCCGCACAGTCATTTGCCATGTCTTCACCAGCCTACCTCTTCTTCTTCTTCATCCTTCAACTGTCCATTCGACGGATGTACTCGTCAGTTTCTCTAACGGTAATCGCACTACATAGCCCAACCTACTTCCTTCGTCTGGCTCCGATGATGTCTTGGAACTTACTTTGGCCAGCTCTTCTCATGATTTCATCGTTTGTGATGTCATCACAGCAAGTGATCTGCAGGATATTCCGAAGGCACTGGCCATAAAAAAGAAAAAAAATCACCCTATAAAAAAACATGTCCGTCAGTCTCCGTGTGCTCCTTGGCAAAGCAACGCCCATTTTTCTACAAGTAAGACCAATATGGCCATTTCATCCATTCATCAAGGGATTAAACTTCGTCTTGGTTCGTAATTCTGGTCCAACGAGATAGTCTCTGTATGAATGCTTGCACTGCTACCTTTAAGACAAAATGAACACATTCATTTCTTTTCTATACTCTAGGCATAAGGCCCGAAATCTTTGGGGAGGGGCCAGTAGATTAAATCGACCCCAGTACACAACTGGTACTTAATTTATTGACACCGAAAGGATGAAAGGCAAAGTCGACCTCGGCGAAATTTGAACTCAGAACGTAGCGGCAGACGAAATACCGATTTCTTTACTACCCATAAGGGGCTAAACACAGAGAAGACAAACAAGGACAGACAAACGGATTAAGTCGATTATATCGACCCTAGTGCGTAACTGGTACTTAATTTATCGCCCACGAATGGATGAAAGACAAAGTCGACCTCGGCGGAATTTGAACTCAGAACGTAACGGCAGACGAAATACGGCTACGCATTTCGCCCGGCGTGTTAAAGTTTCTTATTTCTTTATTGCCCATAAACATAGAGGAGACAAACAAGGACATACAAAAGGATTAAGTCGATTACATTGACCCCAGTGCGTAACTGGTACTTAATTTATCGACCAAAAGGGTGAAAGGCAAAGTCGACGGAGATGTACTTGCATAGCAAGTGACTTGACCTGAGATCGTGTGCTGAAAGGAAAACAATTGCAGCGTGGAAGGTGTTTATAACCCATTTAAAAACACACAAGAATAGTTAGATTTACTTCAACATCTAAATTTAATTTGTCAAAATATTTTTGCCGCTTTGAAACTGCGACCTGTTCACTGACTAAATTCCGTGCTGATTCTAAACACCTTCCACGCTGCAACTAAATATATATATATATTATATTCATATATATATAATATATATATATATATATATATATATATATATATATATATATATATATATATATATATATATATATATATATGCATGTGTATGCATATATATGCGTATGTATATTTATATGTAAGTATATATATATATATAATATATATATATATATATATATATATATATATTATTTAACTACGTGCTTTCACACACCAACTTTCTCACCTATACATATATATATATATATATATTATATATATATATATCTATATATATACATATATACATACAAACCCAAGATTATTTTGGCGCTCACCTTTTACATTTTCTTTAAATTGTAAACTGTTGCTGGTCACTGTTACCTGACACACCCGCCAGAATACCTCTCCACCCCACCCGCGACCATCACAACCACGGAGCTATCCGCTTAACTTAAGGAGCCGTAAAACTGTCAAGGTATGTGTTCCACGTTCGCTGGAATCACATTTTATTTCCTTATATCAACCCCTACTGACAATGGGTGTCTCTAGTACCGTAGTGGCCCCGCGTCTACATGTGTGTGTGAGTGTATAGACACATTGATACGCACATATATGCATGCATGTATGTGTGTGTATATATGTCTATATACACATGTATATATACATATGTATGTATATATATATGTATATATATATATGCACGTATATATACACTATATATATACATATATATATATATGCACGTATATATATATATATATATATATATATATACATATATATATATATATATATATATGCATACATATATATGTATGTATATATATTCATATATATATATATATATACAAGTATATATATATATATATATATACATGCATACATATATATGTATGTATATATATTCATATATATATATATACAAGTATATATATATATATATATATATACACGTATATATATATATATATATATATATACATATACATATATTTGTATTGTTGTGTGTTTACTTCCAGTGCTTCTCCTCCCTTGCAGCCTTTCGAAACGTCACGCCCACAGACTCATATAAATTACTCTTTCCTCCCTTTTTATTCTTAATCTTTGTCTGTCTGTCTCTCTCCGTCTCTCTCTATATATATACTTCATTGACCAGTGGCTACCAGCGAGACGCTGGGTGACAATTAAGAACAAAGTTGTGATATTTGGAGAGACAACGGACAGGGCTGAGTTACAACAGTCTACCTTTCATCCTTTCGGGGTCGATAAATTAAGTACCAGCTACGCACTGGCGTCGATGTAATCGACTTAATCCGTTTGTCTGTCCTTGTTTGTCCCTTCTATTTTTAGCCCCTTGTGGGCAATAAAGAAATAAGAAACGTTAGCACGCCGGGCGAAATGCATAGCGCTATTTCGTCTGTCCTTATGTTCTGAATTCAAATTCCGCCGAGGTCTACTTTGCCTTACATCCTTTCGGGGTCTATAAATTAAGTACCAGTTGCGTACTGGGGTCGATCTAATCGACTAGCCCTCTCCTCTCAAATTTCGGGCCTTGTGCCTAGAGTAGAAAAGAATATTCCTCATACTAATATTCATTTATACACTTTATTTATACACTTATTATTTATACACTTTGTTGTTAATTTAGCACCCATTGTTATCGCTAACCAAAATAGAAGCCTCTATATCAGATGTGGACTGCTTTTTTACGAGAAGCGGGCCGCATGGGACTTGACCCATCAGCAGGCGGGCCGCACTACTAAAAAGATTGAAACTAATTATTTCTTAGGCGTGCCATTCAGAAAGTCGCTCGAGCTGCAATTTGCTCATGATTGCTATATGTCATCGCATAGCCTGCTAGAAATAGCAGTCAGTATCCTCTAAACCACACTTTTCTATCTTGAAAGAAGGAAAGGATACATTAGATAATGTAATCTTTGATATATAGGCGCAGGAGTGGCCGTGTGGTAAGTAACTTGCTTACCAACCACATGGTTC
>NW_021831823.1:0-63471 GCF_006345805.1 Octopus sinensis | reverse complement strand
TGGTGGGGGAGTTGATGGTGGGTCGTGAGGAGGTGATGGGCTGCCTCGCCTACTTGATTGACCACCAGTTGGTGGAGTGTGTGGGGGAGGAGTACGTCCTGAGGGTGGACTTGGCCCCACTCCTCCAACTGTTGGAGGACATTCACCCCAGAGGATTGTCCGCCCAAGACATATTCCATCAACTGTCGATGGGAGAGGAGGTGTTGAAGTGTGGGGTGGGGGAGGGGTATATTGTCGAGAAGGGAGGACAGTACTACATACGCAGATTGGAGGACCAGGAAATACAACTCGTGTTGGAGGCAGTGCAGCAGGCACACCCGAGGGGGATCACTCCCACTCAAATCATGGACTATTCACACCTCCCGGAGATTGTCGTCCTCTCCTCCCTCCACCTCCTGGAGGAGAAGGGAGATGTCCTCAACAGTGAGGACATGTACAACCTCGCCCATTCCTTCACTGAGCAGGACTACGAGCTTGTCCGGTCAGCACTGCTGGAGAAGGGGACATACCACCCGGAGACCATCGCCAAGTACTGTGCATGCTGATTGCAGTGCCACCAACATTCCAGTGACCTCGGTGGCCGCCATCCTGTCGTCGATGGCCATGTGTGGAGACATTGTGTGTTCAGAGGGGATATACAGGAGGAGAGCAGTGACGGAGAGGGGGAGGGAGAGAGTGCTGTCCGCCCTTTCATGCAAGAGTGGAGTGTGTCTGAAGGAATTGTGCACGTATGTGAGTGTGTGAGTGGTAGGGCACTGGAAGAGGGGGAGTTCTACACTCAATTGACAGTGGACAGTCTGGTGGCCGACAACCTGGTAGTCAGGCGGGGGACGGACTACTACATGGACAGTCGATGCAGTGACGCGGACATTGCCACAGTCCTCCGAGCATTGGAGAGTGTGTCCCCCCGCGGACTGTCCCCCACCCAGATCGACTGCGGACTGGCACAAGTGGTGGTGAATAAGGCACTCGCCCACCTGACTGCCCGGGGGTTTGTCAAGACTTGTGAGGACAAGTACTATTCGCGGAACTTTGAGGGTGTTGAGTGTGATGAGTGGTAGAGGACTGTCAGGAGATTATCCGTGTTCTCAGGACGTGTGGGGGGGCCACTCTCACTGAAATTGCGGACAAAGTGGGGATCCAGTCAGAGGTGTTGGTCAAGGACATTCTCCGTCACTTGGAAGGGGAGTCGGTCGAGTTGGTGGGCAAGCTGTACTACTACGGGGGGCAGGACCTGAGAAGAGTGCTGTCTTTGCTGGCCGACTGCTACCCGAAGGGAATGTCTGCCACTGAGTTGGGAGTGCCCCTGGACACGTTGGGGCGTCTGAGGGACCAAGTGTACTGTGAGGACGACGTGTACTACTACCAACCTTGTCTGTCCACGCAGGACTACGAACAAGTGTTGCGAGTGCTGGAGGCCGCCTACCCGAACAGTGCCACTCTCCTCTCCGTCTGCACGGATACCAAATTGAGTGAGGCACACGTACTGCACATTCTCCACACACTCATCGACCGGCAGCAAGTGGCCCAAGTGGACACGCACGTCTTCAGGCGGGCATCCTCCATTGCAGGTGCTCTCTCACTATATGTGTAGACAAGTACGTCACGAAGGGAGATGTGCAGGGCGACCCCACCATTGCCATCTTCACCGCCCACTACGTCTGCAAGGTGGCCATCGACGTTCTCATGACGGACATCTCCACATACCTCAAGTACAAGTTGGGAGGGGAGTCCTCCGTCTACACCCTCGGCCGCATTGGCCACCACCGAGTTGTGTCCACCAAGTTCTCCCACGGATACTCACAAGCCTCCGCCATCTCCATCGGCAATGCCACCACTCGCCTCCTCGGCACTTTCCCCCACATTCAACACGTCTTCATTCTCGGCTTGGGTGGCGCTGTCACCTCCTCGCATGTCCGCTTGGGCGACGTCGTCGTCTCACACCCCGCCCACGACAACTCACTCTACTACATGGCCACCAACTTTGCCACTCAACACGACCACTCTGTGTCCTACACTGTCAAACGATGGGCTTCCCTCAATCCTGTATCCTACTCTCACTATTCCAGACACTCCATCAACTCGCTGCAAGTCTACACACTCCTCACTTTGAGGACTACATCACTCACGGACAGGCCCTTCTCTCTGATACCTCATACGACTTCCATCGCCCTCCTCCTTTCACCGACCCATTCTACCGACGAACACATCCACTTCCTCGCCCTCGCATTTGTCTCGGCACTGTCGGGGCAGGTCGATATCTCCACACCGATGACCATTTGAAGGCACAGTTCGTCGAAAAGACGGGCGTGATTGCCTTCGATGACGAATATGACCAAGTCACCGAGTCCATTCACGGCAATTGTGTCGACAGTTTTCTCTTCATTCGCGGAATATCCGACTATGTCGACGGCACTCACAACGAGATGTGGCAGCCATATGCAGCACTCGCCGCCGCCGCTGTCCTTCGCTACATTCTCGAGAATCTTTAGTCTAATTTATTTAATGTTCTTTCCTTTGTGTCTCACTAACAGTTTCTCATCATATTTGGCAGACCACTTTGCTTAATTGGTTAATCATTTTCATGCCACATATCCATTAATTATATTGGATTTGGCAGGTTATGATTGATCGGTAGAGTGCCAACATATCTTATTAATTGCTTAATTGATAATCAATTAGCCAGATCTACTTTTTTACAAAGATTCAACATTCTTCCTGCACATTTTATGGTAGCTTCCTATTCAGAATGAAAATTCATTCAATTATAGCTGTGTAATTTGTTCAGATTTGAAATCATAATGAAAACAAAGTCTATAAAAAATACAAAAATCGCAATCGTCAATAAAAGAGACGTAGTGACAAAATCTCCGTGCTAGTTTATTCCTTAAAATGTATGATCTGTATGGAGCAGTCAATAGTTACTATTATAAGCAAGGTCTGCTTCCCTTCCAAAGATAAAGCTTGCATATTTAATGGATGAGGCATACTCCTCTGCCAATTAATCAAGCATATATTATAAAGTCACATATTGTTTATTTTATCCCTCAAAATGCTCAGTTCATGAGGGGGAATCTGTTTCAACAGCAACAATATTGCAGAGAGCGTGGACGAATACTGGAAATGACACACACACCCATCACCTCCTCACTACTTCTCGTCTCCCTCACGACCGACTCCACGAAAGGCTCGTTCTCGATCACCAACGGGTCAATGTTCGACTGAGCCCTCAAAACACTGACATGTGACACTACTTTGGTGGCTCTACAGACAGTGTTGTTTCCTCAGTGGCAGTCAAATCATTCAAACACAGTTCAATTTGGTTAAGCGTGAGGGACTCGGTCGAGTCAGTGGATGGGATGAGTGGTGGGTCGGGAATGACTGCATAGGACAGGCCGGCCGAGTTAGCCAACGTCTTCTCGATGGGGGTGATTGCTAGCAATGTGGTGGAGAATTACTTATATCGTCCAGTCGAACCAGGGAAGGGAGATTGCGGATGACAGTGGCCCGATACAGCCTTTCTCAGCACAGGGTTGCCTTGAGTGAGCAGAGGAATATACCCAGGAGGGACAACTTCTCGAGATTGGGGAGTCCTCGGATGGTGACGAATTTGAGTGAGGTCGGATATTGAATTATTGCGGAGGAATATTCCCTGAGGTTGGGATATGTGGCCAACTGGGCTATACTGCTTATTCTATTACAACTATCAATTGAGGATTAGTAGGCGTGCCTGAGGGATATCACTCGTAGGTCAGGACTGAGTTGTGTGGGCACTTGCTCGAATCCGTAGCCCCTGCGCCATCAAGTCAATATAAACCAGTAGTTAACGTGCATGTATTATTAATAAACAAAATATGATTAATAAATATTCATATGGGAGTGATTGCTTTCATGTGCCGATTAGTACTTTTGATATGCCGCACGAAGAGGACCCCTCGGCCGGAAATAAGGGTAGAAATAAGTAGAGTAATACATCCTGCTTCAAGTCAGGGAACCCCTTCGATAGAGTGACCACCCTCCACGGTTGGTGGAGTGCATCCACTTCCAATTAATATCTATGAATTAAATGTGCTTTGGTCGTAATATTCTTAAAATGTATTCGAGATCCATTCTATTAAAAAATCTTGGACTTTCCATTTCATGCATTATGAGTGCCCAGGTAGAGAAGTTTTACACTGAGAGGTTTTACGAATAATTTTATCTTTAAAAAGTAGGAATTTGTTTATCAAATAATCATACGTTGTTTAGTCTTTTAATTGCGAAAAGTGCTTTTCTTCGCAGTATGCCCTCTGTATTTCCTAATAGAGTGCCAAGTTTGTTTGTATGTCTCCATTTTTCTTCGTTTTGTTGTTTGCCATCGCCTACTATTATATTCTATTTTTAGCGTTAATTTTATAAATGTTTTTCCAAATGTGTTGCCTAATTTATCCTTAATACCTCCTAATTGGTGGTCTGTTGTCGTGATCTATTACTCCTGGCGTCTCGTAGCGATTCCTCCAGATATGTGATGAACAAAATCGGGAGAGGGCGTTTCTTGGAGGGTGTCCTTGTTTGTTCCAAATACAGTCCGACCTCTAATTGGGGCGCACCTCCAGGGGTGGGGCACCTCTTTTTTGGGGAAAACTCTGTTTTGGGGCATTATAAATTTTTTTAACCAAATTATAAAAAATCAATTAATTTTAACATCTCTATTTGGGGCATTGATTTTTTATTAAATAAAATTAATTATACCAATTTAAAAAATAAATATTTTAAGACACGTTTCATTTCAAATTTCTTGTGTAATGCCTTTGAATTATGAAACCAAGTTGAAGATTGCTGATCATCTTTTAAAGAAAGAACATTCTGAGAGGAGATTATCCATAATGTACAATACTAGCAAGGGAACTATTTTTCGTATAAAAAAGAATATTCTTCCATTTATCAAAAAAGGATTTCTTTCCTCATCATTAAGTGAAAATAAAACGGATTTGATGAAAAAGTCCTTGATATTCTTCAGCGTCTAAGGGATCAGAATGTTCCAGTTTCTGGAACTCTTTTAAAAAAAATTTCCCTAACTGTTTCTTCGAGAATGGGCTTAAACAAGTTTAAAGCTTCAAATGGATGGTTAGAAAAATTCAAGCAGAGGCATGAATTAAAATTCCGAACATTGTCAGGCGAATCCGCATCTGCTGATCATGCGATAATTTTGAATTTTTTATCAGAATTAAATATCAAAGTTGAACAATATGAAAAGGAGAACATTTTTAATTGTGACGAAACTTCTCTTTTTATCAAACTTACCCCACGTAAATCATTCGTGAAAACTGGTGATTCGGCACGGGGCTTTAAAATGAGTAAAGATAAAGTTACTCTTCATCTATGCTGTAGTTACACTGGAGAAAAATTTGAACCATTAATAATCGGAAAATATAGAAATCCTAGATGTTTCAAAAATTTTCTCCCGAAATTTATGGAATTTTATACTCTTCGTCCAAAAATGCGTGGATGACAAGAGACATTTTTATATCCTGGCTCAAAAAAATTAATGAAAAAATGATTATTCAAAAAAGAAAAATCTTAATGTTATTAGATAACGCTGCTTGCCACAAAATATCGACATTTAGCAACGTTGATTTTTTATTTTTACCAAAAAATACGACACCAATACTTCAACCATTGGATGCTGGAATCATTAAAAATTTCAAGGATAATTATTTGAATTGTCTAATTGATTTTTTATGTTTTCAAGACGACCAGGATTTGTTTATAGAGTCTTTATCCAAATTAAATTTGCGGCAAGTGGTAACAATAATCTCATTTATAACTGCTGGCAAAAGGTTTTTCGACAATCTCCATCAGACTCGAGTTGCATAAATGAATCATCTGAAGAAATATTTAATAATGTTATTGATGAATGTTTTGATGAAATACAAGATAATGATCCAAATATCTATGAGAATATATAAGCTGCGAACCATCAATATCACAAATTTTAAGTTTGATGGAAAACTTAGAGACAAACATATTTGATTTGATTCCAGATTCTCTTCATGATTTTTATGAATTCAGAAAGAAAGTGTCGTTAGGAATTAAAAATAAATATAAATATGGAAAAAATTAACTGATTATTTAAAAAATAATGTTCTTTTTCTTTATTTATTGAGCTTTTTGAAAAACCTCTTTTTTGGGGAAACCTCTGATTTGAGGCACTTAGTGCCCCATTTAGAGGTCGGACTGTACTCCGTATTTCTGTTTTCCCAACTAAATAAATCTTGCTCGGACGGGGTGTTAATATTTTTATCATCTTGACTCAGCTAATTGAGTCAAATGTGTTAGATAGGTCGATTCTCATTACTTTGTACTCTTCTTTATATTTTTGATATGATTCACAGATCCATTTGTGCCTCTAAACGGCATTGGAATTCACTTTGGCTAGCTTTAATATATTTATGTACTGAGTTTTTATTTTTTGCAGGGCGATTAGCGATAAGATTTTGCGCAGTGAGGTGAATAGTATGATTGGTCTTAAGCGGTTTAGCCTTTCTCTTTCCTTTCCCGTTTTATTTAGGATGTTCCTCTAAATAAACAAAATTACGATTTGACAAATGATGTTTTGCTTGATTACAAAAAATCTCCTTCTGCAAAGTGCATTCAGAGCATTATGCCCATAATGGTCTGTTTCATGGATTCCTTGAGCAATGATTTTCATTTCTTCTGTACTTGTTAAAGCTACAATAAGTTTTTGGAGTCGATTAGTATATCGCAGATATAGCTTTTTGTCAAAAAATGCAATTTTCAGCTTTCTTTTTTTAGTCGGAACTTTTAATTATCGAATTATCCACGTCTTGCGCTTCAAGGATGATTTTCAGTAAGTTGTACATCTTCAACAAACATCCGGGTGTGTGACATTAGGATAACGTAATTATTTTAGTGCCACCAAAGTGTCTCTTTTAGTGCTAACCCCAATTATAGTGTCAATAAGGTGAACTAAGTTCACTGATCAAACACAATGAAGGCAGAAGTACGTATATATTTGAGTCTTCACTTGCGCCAGGCACACAATTTTTTAAGATCATGAGAGAAGAAAAAAGTTAATTATTTTTAATTAATTCCGAGTTATAAAGTCTATGAATTACTTTTGTCTCATATTTTCTTTTTATTGACGTGTAGTTGAATAAGACTAGAAAGGGAGACATCCCAACCGGAGATCCATTCCATACGAGTCCGTATGTGATGAGATGTCAATTTTTTAAAATTAATTGGGAATAATAGATATGAAAGAAATACCTAAATCACTTATTATTCAGCAAAATGACGAATTTTATTTATAAGTCCGAGCTGATGATCGAGCCTGAAAGTGAACATAAATCTCAATTTTCGTCAAAATAAAAATATCTATTACATCAAAGTTAACTAAAGTCAATTATTAACAATAACAAATGCTAATTAACCCTTGCTGTCAATCTCTTTGTTGTCTTTGCGGCTCTCGTACTGAAAGCCCTGATGAACTTTTCAGCGGTGGAGTAGATGGCTTGAGGCCTGGTCATCTAAAAGACCTAACATCTCCCATTACCGCTGAAGCTAGACGAAGATTATTACGCTTTACTGTCCTTAAAAAAACAACGGTGTGAGACCTATCGCCGTAGGAAATATTTTTCGGAGGCCCTCTGCTAAGATACTTTGTAATGCTATTGTTCCCTGTTTTTTTACAAAGTTTTTACCATCGAAAATTAATGGAATTTCTCGAGCCGTTTATCATAGTTAAACTGGACGTTTCGAACGCCTTCAATTCTATCAGACGTAATCACTTACTAAAGTGTTACCGCGAAATGGTTCCTTTCGCATGCCCTCTCGTGCATCTGTCATAGACAACCCAAGAATCCTTATGTTCCACGATGTTCCTATTTTCTCGTCGACCGGGGCCACCAGGGTAATCCCCTGGGCCCCGTGCTTTTCGTCTTGGACGTTAATTGTATCGCTTACTTTGTTCTAACCCCTATTAACAATTTGTATTTAAATGACGCAACTATTTTTTGGTCCTCCCGATGCTGTTTTTGACAACCTCCGCCCTATTCTTCTGTTTAATCACGGAGTTAAGAATCTTGCTTAGAAGATCTATTACCATAACAAATAGTAGGGACGATAATGAATCTCTCTGCAAATTTCCGTATTCCTTATTTAAGGAGTGATAAATAAATACTCAT
The DNA here is from genome assembly GCF_006345805.1 of Octopus sinensis. Taxonomy (NCBI): domain Eukaryota; kingdom Metazoa; phylum Mollusca; class Cephalopoda; order Octopoda; family Octopodidae; genus Octopus; species Octopus sinensis. The sequence goes on along the minus strand of NW_021831823.1, from coordinate 55,285 downwards.
TCTTTCGTGGCCTGAAACCAGCACCTCTCTTTTTCTCAGTGGAAAAGGAGCTTCATTTATTTATTAAGATTCAATATAATTTTTTTGATTTAAACCAAATCACCAATTACGAAATTTCTTTTTCGAATGTTTATAGATTAGATATAAACAGGAAGTAATTCCAAAGTATTTAATTGGAATCGATTAACTATGGTCAACTAAATTATCTAATTAAGTCCAGATCGTCAGTGATTTCCTTCCCTTCCTTGAAAGAAAAGTTTTCCACAAACTTCCTTTGCTTTTCCATTATTGTGTCAAGGTTTTTGTTCAGCTGTGTTTCTTCTCAGCATTGCACCTCTGACTTGATTGGCGACAAAGGCGTCTTTTTTGTCGTTTACCTTAATTCCTTGTTTATGTTCAGTGAGCATACTCTCCTGCGTCCTCTTTAGCACAAACAATAGGAGGTAATTAAAACTAATTTAATTTGAGTTTATCGATTTCTAGTTTAAAATTAATATATAAACGCATTTTAGAAACAACTTAGGATATGTTCTAAAATAATTTACTTTTTGAGGCGCGACATTGAATGACAGGGAAAAGATGGACAGACTGTGGATGGATTGGACGATCTATAAAACAGAAATACACAATATCAAAATATTTACAAAACAATTTTCAAAATTCATACATAACTTTATACATAAAAAACATAAACATAAAAACAACTTTCAAAATTCATACATAACTTTATACATAAAAAACATAAACATAAAAACAACTTTCAAAATTCATACATAACTTTATACATAAAAAACATAAACATAAAAACAATTTTCAATTTAACATCGGCAATATAATGCCTTCCTCTAATGAAAATTAATTCAGAAATCAAAATTATGGAAAAATCTATCCCTTTGTCATTATAATGAGAAGTCGTCAGATAAAACTTCACAAAACATTGGGAACATGTAGTAGAACATGCATGAAATATATAATCTTTCCTTCCTCTTAAAAGCAGTACGAAATATTTATTAATAACTAAATAAACAAAATGAATTTCTATTTTCTATTTATGAACCTAATCAGACAAATTATGAACTTAATTGAGATTAATTGAATAGTCCTTATTAATAAACCACTAATTTAATGAAAACAGAAAAAGAAGAAAAGTTAATGTCGACCCAACTCCTTATCAACCTAGGAGGATGAGTGAGTGAGGAATACAAATTCACTGAGTTGTTTCATGTCGATAAACTGGAACAGTCGGTCGACGGAAATAGATTCGAATAACCTGCGCATATCATCGTCGCCCAAATGTTTGAATCTGTCCGAATTCTTGAGAAGATAAACAATTCTGTTCCTCATATCAAAGCCATGCTGCATCTGCATCTGAAAACGGTGGCGAGGGTCCATTTGGAGAGAATACTGAGCTGAGGAATGAGAAGAAGGACACACCCATATGCCGTGGCATGTCCATTCGGGGAGGGGGACGGTGGTCATAGCTAAACCGCTGGATGACATCGGGGGGCATCATGCGAGGAGGGGCGACAACGGGGGAGACAGTCTAGAGTAAAGAGGGAGATTACAGTGGTGTCTGGTTTGGGGGCAGTGGGTGGTGGTCTGTCGGCTCGGTACTTGAAGAAGTCGACGTACAACTTTTTGCCCTTTTTGGCGAACTTGTCAGTTCCGTGGAGTTGAGTGACGGCGTTGATGGCACTTTGGTGGTCGCGGAAGTTGATGTAGCCGAATCCGCGGTGGACTCCGTTGTCCTTCTCGAACTGGGATGAGTGGAAGAGGGGACCTTGAAGTTGCGCAACTGGCCGAAAGCAGTGAAAAGGGCGACCAACTGTTCGTCGGGGGTATCGCGGTCAAAGTTCTTGACGTACAAATTGGTGGTGGAGGCGGGGTCCTTTTGGAGACTGCGGAGGTGGAGGTCGCGGGACAGTTTGTTGAAGTGTGGAGTGACGCGGAGAGTGAACCCGGCGACCTCTTGGCCGTTAAGTTGTGCGACGGCCTAGGGTGGTGAGGAGGACTGACGTTCTGGGCGGAGGCCTCGTGGGTGAAGGCGACGAATGCATAGTGGTCGAACACCTGAATGTGGGAAGGGAGGCTACCCTCGTGCTCTGGATGTCTCCATAGGGGGAAAAGTGTTGGCGGAGAGTGCTGTCGTCCCACTCCCGGAAGCCCACCACCTTCACATTCAGATTGCGGTGTCTGTTTTCCCGTTTGGTGAATGGCTGACAACTCCTGGGAGTGAGGAATGGAAGGGCACAGTTTGCAGTCCCCGATTCGGTGGTTGTCCATCGTCAGACAGGCCAACTTGGCGTCCTTTTCTGCCTCGAACTGGACATAGCCGTACCCCAACGACTCCCCCTCTTTGTTGTGCGTTATCTACCACTCACTCTACACTCTTACTTTGAACGACACGATCGGCCCGAACAGAGAAAACAGTTCTCCGAACGAACTCGACTCCAAGTACTTCGGCAGTCCTTTCACGAACACGTTTCCCGCATTCCAGTCCTCCATTTTACTGTACGGACGTGCCCACATCACTCGGATCGGCATCCCGTTTATTTTGTGGTGGTTGTACCGCCCTATTGCCATGTCCCCCGCCTCCGTGCTGTTGTAGATCGCAAATGCGTATTTCGTGTTGTGCTTCTTCTTTGAATACCTCACCTTCACTTCCACAAATCCATCGATCATCTTTAGTCTACTTTCCAGCTCATTTGATGACACATTTATGTCTATATCCCCTATGTACAACGTGTACGACTGACGAGGCACAGCCATGCTACACACGCCTATTCTATTTTTTTAAATTATTGCATAATTATATTCCATTTATTTATTACTGTTCCCTCTTTCATCCACTATAATTAATATTGTACAAAAAACACTGGCTAGGAAAGTCACTAGGCTGGCCTATATAATACAATTATGGACTTGGGCTGCCTCGAGTGTGATTGCATTGCATATGTCATAACTTGAGAAATTATGTCATTTTTATTCACAATTTTCATGGAAGCATTTCGCCAATTTTCCTTCCGATATTAAGCTTTGCGGTTTACTGAAATGTGCGATTATCATGACTGCAAAATAGTGTTTATCCATCACACTCTGTTGTAGTCTATACAGTGGGCGCAAAAAAAATCCGGTTTTCTAATTTCTCTATTTTTTTATATTGTACGATATAATATTTTTTTTTAATCTTAAATTTTAGTGAAAAGTAACTCTTATTTTTTTATTTTGATTATTTTCATTATTTTTTTCAAGAGATATTTCCAATTTAAATTTACAATGCGCAAAAAAAACCCGGTTTTTTAAAAAAATGTCAAATTAATATTTAATATGCCGTCCTTTAGCCATAAAAACATCGTACACCCTTCTCGGCATGCTGTTTATGAGTTTCTGTATTAGATCTTTCGGCATATTTTCCCAAATTTCGATAATTTTATCTTTCAGCTCATGCATATTTTTTGGAGGATTTTCGTACAATTTACTTTTAATATATGCCCAAAGATGTTCTATGGATTTAAATCTGGCGATTGCGGTGCCCAATCCAATAGTTTGACGCTTCTTTCGGCAAAGAAATCTTTCGTGATCTTTGATGTGTGTGGAGTAGCCATGTCTTGTTGGAATATGAATTCATTCAAGCACATTTCGCAGCGGACTCCCACAGATTATTTGATAATATGTTCACATAAGTTGCTGAGTTCATAGTTCCATTTATAAATACTAGATTGCCTACTCCATAATACCCGAAACATCCCCACACCATTATTTTTCCCCCTCCAAATTTAACAGTTGGAGATAAGTGCGATTTTTCTAGACGTGTTGTTTTTCCTATAACAAAATTCCTTTTTTTTGTGATTAAAAATTTCGAAACAGCATTCATCACTAAAAATAGTTGATTTCCATGACGTCATATTCAGTGCGATAAATTTTTTTGACAAGGAATATCGTTTTCGATATTAATTTTAGACAGATACGGTTTTTTTTGACACACACGTGAATATATTTCCTTTTGTTTCAGATAATTCCCAATTGTTCGTTTTGAGACGATTTTTCCTGTCAAAGAATGAAGATCCTTTGACAGGCAACGGGAAGATTTTTTCGGATTGTCAGAAACAAGCGTCAATAAAGTATTTATATCATCATTATTTAATGTCCTAGGTCTTCCAGAACCGGACAGTCTCTGTGTTGTTCCATATTTTTTGTATTTACGTATGTAATCTCCCACTGTTGATCTGGGAATTTCTACTTCTTCTGAAATTTGTTTATATGTCCAATTAAGGAAATAAAGTTGAATATTTGTCCTTTCACAATTTCTGAAATACACGACATCCAACAACAACAAAAATGACAACAATTTCAAATTTTGAGAATAAAGACTCAATAATTAAAAAAACCGAGTTTTTTTTTCGCATTTTAAAATTAAATTCAAGATATCTCTATGAAAATAAAAAAATACTTAAAATTAAAAACTACTCGATTTACATTTCAAAATGATACTAAATTAAAAAAAAATAATATAAAATTTATATTGAAAAATTCGAAAAATAAGAAAACCGGATTTTTTTGTGCGCCCACTGTACATGCAAATCATTATAACATGAGCGTGACAGTAGTGACTAAAGTGTTGGAATATCGATCAAACAAGTATAATTCTTCGTGGCAATTGGTTTAATTTGTTGGCTCGATCTTTGGTCGGGAAAAAACAATCTTTTCCTTTAAAGGTGCAAAGTCGTTTGTTTGAGGTGCGCAATATGACAACACGTTTGTGGATTATTTTCTAAAATTTCCTAATTTTTTTATTTGTGTTCCAATCAACATTGAGACCGGTGCTTTGTCAGTAGTTTGCAAGAGCACAGATCTTTAAGAAAACAAATGGTTGTTCTATAGGTTTTATTTTCGATTCCTGAGGTAATTGTAGATCATCATTTTCTCAAAATACGTCAATATTTCTAAATATGGCCAATTCTATACTGTCTATTTTCATGATTTGGTTTATTGTTCAAACATCGTACACCGTTAGAAAACAATTGTCATTAAATGCACTGTTCAAAAAAGACTGTGCATACAAATAAAACTAAGAGAAAAAGAAATAATAAATATAAAGAACCTCATTTGAAACAGACTTCGAGGCTGGATAAAACGTTTGATAGTAAACCTCTCAAGATTTTTGACAATTACAGCTGTAAATAATCTTATTTTTTGTAAATTGTTTGAAAGTAAAAAAATTGCAACTAATTTGAACTGTACAAATCTTGAACCATTATGGATAATTAAAGAATGTAGAACAAAACAAGAACTCAAATTAGAAATCCTTACATGCGAAAAAAATTAATTCACTCGGAATGGAATGCAATTCTTTTTAAAAGTTTTTTTGAAAAAATGATGAATATGGGAAACTCTTTTTTTGTAGTAATTCTTCTAAAAAAGTTGATTCTTTATTAATAGGGAAGTTTTAAAAAATCTTTATGTTACAGAAATTTTAATTCAGAGGATGTCTTCCATGAAAATAAATGCTACTCAAATATCAAATTACTTTTGTACTAAAAATACAACACCAACTCTTCAACCGCTAGAAAAAAGAAAAATAAAAAGACTACGATGTTATATTTATTATAATATGTCGCGAACTACGATGCCAATCATAAATTATTTTCGTTTTTAATTAAATGTCAAACCATGTAGGTCACGCCGAAGATCTCCTTGAAGAGGAGTATCTTGCCTATGAAAAGTGTGTTAGGAAATTTGGAAATACCATCCCCCTTTTGGACGTTGATTAAGAATTCGAGACAAGGAAGAAATAAAAGGAGACGCACTGACACCGGGATCACTTAATTAGACGATTACTATTCCTTTGTTCCCGGGGTTAAATAATAATAATGTAGGTCACGCTGTCAACTATGTAGGTCACCTTGGTCGCCAGCGTGGGGCGCGACATAATATATAGTCATACTAAAGCTCCTAACAACATATAGTTAATCAGCTATAGTAATGGACCTATGAATGTAGAAAGCGTGAATAATCGGACACACACAACACAATTGAATTGTTATTAAAAGACAAATATATAAAATGAGCAGACAATCACTTCTTGAACTGAAATGACCAAACACGTCCAACCTTACAAGAATATTTCATAAACAAATTAGTGGAAGGAACCCCGTGCTTTCTCTTCTTATATTTCCTTTTCTACAACATTACAAAACACGTTAACCCTGCCTTGATCATATTCATCAAAAGAGTGACAATTCCCCCCTTTCTGAGCAGTCCACGTTTGCACTACTCGACTAACCCACAAAACACACCCTCACTCTCCCTCAATCGGGACAACACATCCACCTTCATTTCACTCTCCCTCTTGTTTTTCTTGGCATTGAAACCAAACTTGGGAGGGGCAGGAGACACACCATCCTTGGGAATATGAGTGAACTGGTTGGGGGAGCCAGTGCGGACATAGAATAGGATATATGCTTGTGATTGGAGGACGACGTCGAGACTGACGAGTGAGATCTATCGTGGCTGATTGGTGAGGACCTGTTCGTCGTCAGCTCTGTGCCACACTCCCATTGGTGACTTGAGGAATGCAGTGTAATGGCCAGAACGGAGGGATGAGCCATGATGGACAATCACAGCATACAATTCATAGCAGGAGGGACTCCCCGACTGGGTCAAGTACTCCCCAATATCCAGCACACTCTCAAATCGGACATGTTTACTGATCTTCCCAAATGACTCTCCACAATCAGCCTTGAATCTGTGAATCCTAAGGAAGGGGGACCTCTTTAGTTGAAGAATGAGGACGTTGGGGGACTGGTGGATACTCATTTGCTTGGTGGCACGGCCAGTCCGTCCACATCTGGGAGAATGAGGGGAGGACACTACTTTGAACACAAATAAGAATTGTGTGAGTCGAGCAGTTCGGGGGCAGTGAATCTGGTGAGTGCCCCACGGAGAGTGGAGTCGGCCTGTGAATCAACCTGGAGTGCCAAATCAAGGAAAAAGTCTTGAGTGTGAGAGCGGAAGGCACAGTGAGAGCACTGTACTGGGATGAGTGGGGAGGATACCACAACTCTGGAGGTACCCCCCGAAAATGCGATGAATAATGGACTGACTGCCGGACGCCCTGTGCATTGCCTCGACCACGGCAAGGAGGAACTCGTGGGCGTCCTCCTGTCTGGAGGGGCGTAGGTTGGGACATATGTCTAGGTGACACACACCCACAACTTTTGAGGTTGTTGACTATTTTGTGGGGGTAGAAGGACCCCCTCAGTCCCTTCCCTATGCACGTGGACGAGTGCTCCCTCATTGCACACAACATGCAAAAGTCCCTGCCTGCCACCCCACATTTGTCATGTCCTCCCCCCAACAGGTGGTTCACCAGGGGGGCTGTCGACTGCAGGCATTGCAACACACTGTTTATATAGCACGAGAACCGGAAGTTCCCCAGTCCACATATCACACTCGATGACACCACGTGACTCAACTTTACTTCCTCCTTCACTGAATTGTCCCCACCTCCCACACTTCCCAACCCCAGCTGTACTATTCGGGGGTATGTCTCCACCAGTGCTGAGGCTTTGAAGTCTGCGTCCAGAGGGCACTCTTTGAACTCCAGTCGGGTGTTGAGGTAGAGGGACGACAAGGACTGCCCAGCCACGTTTGCTTGCTTATTCTGCCTGTCTTCAGTTGGGATGTTAAATAGTCATTTATCGACTTGTTTATTTCCATGTGCACTAACACACGCACGTTTTTACTGTTTATTTATCAAGTCGACCAAATTATATATTTTATGAAAATTTGTTATAAATTAAATATATGAAAATATTATGTGGAAGGCACGTTTCTTATCACTGAATTGTGAGAGTTCAGAGCTCTCGTTGGCCACAATTATGAGGAGATGATTTATGCAGACAATCTGGAAAAAGAAGCTGGGCTTGCATCTAGGAGACTCCAAAGATGTTACTCACAGGAAGATTCTTGCTATGCGTACATTTAAAAAATATCGGCTATATGGAATCATAAAAAATAGTATTAAACACCAGACTCAGGATATATAAGGCTTTTGTCATCCCGGTTCTTACTTATAATCCGTGGGGAATCTCTAAACAAGAAATGGATCGTCTTGATTCTTTTCACAGAACACAGCTAAAATCGTTAATCAAATGGCCTTTGAAGTCCGGCGAACGATCTGCACAACCTCAAAGATATTGCATGCAACAGAAAATCCTGGTGAGACTAATGGAGAGAATTTTACGGAACCAGAAGACTTAAATAACTTTATGTTTCTCGGAAGTGCTCTTAATAATAATCGTGACGTTCAGTAGTACGAGCAGTGTCTTATTTATTCACAAAAGTGTGTATTCTTAGTGTGATCGAGGATTGTTATGACTCATGACTAGGGCAACCAAAAGTCATATAAGTCATATTATTTCTTATTGGTCATATTGATGTTATTTCTATAATTAATAAACTATTATTATATTTTTAATAGTTTTATTAATTTTTTAGGTCTTATAGGTCATATTTTATGCCGTTAGGTCATATTATTTTTTTAAGTCATATTTTTTTTGTTAGGTCATATTTATATTTATTAAATCACATATTTTTATTAATCTTTGTTTAAATTTTGACAATAACACGTTTTCACACGTTTTGGTAGTTGGCCGCTTAAATTTATAGATTTTTACATGCCGAAACAAAAGCAATCTAACAATCAAAAGTTAAATAAAATAATTAAACGATACCCGTCTGAATTTTAGAATGATTCAGCTGGACGTTTATTTTGTTTGAAATGCTCAGTTTTTGTTAATTTTACGAAAACGTTTAATGTGTGCAGCACAGGGAAACTACCCGCATAAAAAGGAACAGACAAAATTTCAAACGCAACTCAACACTCTTCCGAAACTTGAAGCAAAGAAAAATTTCGGAATTTGCTTAGTCGAAATGATGACGAAGGCGAATTTACAAAATAAGAAATTAACACTTTATTTTTTTTAATAATCTCGGATTTACTGTTCCCAGCGAAGTTGGTGCAGAAATATAGTTCCAGATTTGCAATATCAATTGATTGAAATGCTTAAACAATTATTTCTGGAAAAGATATATTTATACTTGTTGATGAAACGAAAATCATAAACAGAAATTTGTTAACGTTCTTTGTGGGACTATTGAAAGTGCTGAAAAATTTATTTATTAAATTGTTTGGAAATTGAAATTGTGATGCATCTGCAATTTGTAGAATTGTGATGACACAATTCAAATTTATGATATAAAAAGGGAAAATTTTTTATTATCTATTTCTGATGCTGCTCGTTATATGACTTTAGCAGCGAGTACATTGAAGGCTATGTATATTAAAATGATTCATATAACTTGTTTTGCTCATCTTCTGCACAATTGTGCATTAAAGATTAGAGCACATTATAAATATATTGACGACTTAATCTCGTCTATCAAAATGTCGATTGTAAAAAATTCCTCCCGGAGGAGTCTTTTTATAGTTATTGGACTTCCACCTGATGTTGTTCAAACAAGATGGGGCAGCTGGTTGGGCGCAGAAAAATATTATAGTCGACATCTTTCAAAAGTTCGCGAAATTGTCTTATCCTATCCAAATTGTGGAAAGATTGTGATGAATGCGAAAAATGCTGTTAGGTCTGAAAATTTGGAGAAAAATCTGGCAGAGTTATCGGTATCATACAACCCTATTATTGATGAAATCAGAAAATGCCAAGAAAAATTTTATACAATTAAAGATGCAATTGAATTCATTGATTCCGTTAATTTTGGTGAGGATAATTGTGACATCAACAAGTATTTTTTAAAGCGGATAAGTATGTTACCATGAACGAATATTAAAAATGCTAGAATTTCTAGTATTTCTCCAGAAACATTTATTTACTTATGGAAATGTCCTTCAACATCAATATCTGCAGAAAGAAGCTTTTCTATGCTGAATGCAATATTATAATAAATTCATTGATTGAAATGTTTAATTTTTTCATATTTTCAAATTCAGAATATCTAAAAATCAAAATTCGATAGGTCATATTTTGATTTTTAGGTCATATTTTAATATTTTTAAGTTATATTTTAGAATTTTAAAGTCATAAAGTCATATTTTTTACGGTCATATTTAACTTTTTTAAGGTCATATTTCTGGTTGCCCTACTCATGACTCATGAGTCTTCATGCCTAACTGCAATCCCCAATAATTACCAGTGTCACTTTGCTAATGAAAGGAGAGATTGGTGGCATATATTCCCACCAGTCATAGCGATGGCAGCCAACAACAAGCCTAATGGGGTATCCACGTCCTCTTTGAGTGCAATCCTCTGCGGGAATCCGTGGATTGAGGTTTCCCAACTAGTTGTCTTATAAGCAACATAAATGAACTATTAAATATATATAACTCCCTTTTGGTTATATTATCAATTGACAGTCATTAATTAGTGAGCCTGTTGTGGACATGTCGAGCGAGACTAGTTCTCTCATCATCAAAGAACGAAAGAAGGTAGCCCATCCATATGCCACCCCACTACTGAACTATGTAATTGAGGTCTCCCATTTGTGTACTCACCCAAGGCTGCCATCCTGGCCACCGTCCTATCTCTCAATAATTTGATTGCCTATGCTTCAATAAGGACGGAGAAGGCACATTTACTGCAACTAATCCAAGGAATAGTGCGAATATATGAATAATGATTAGTCCGGGATTGCTGCCCTTCTCACCCGAATGATTGACAAATGTGTTCTGAATGTGCTCAAATCAGAAGGCTATGCCACCTTCGCACATCAAATCAGCAAACTCAGTGCCGCAAGACACCACAGTCGGAATATCAGTCGTGTTGGTTGTAACATTGCAGTCACGTGTGTTCTCCTCGTCCTGTCTTATTTGTACAAGTCGGATGGACAGTCTGTCATGACAATTCTAATTATGGTGGGTGTGGGAGTGAATTGTGTCATTCTGGCCGTCGAGTTGTGTTGGTTGAGTAGGTCACCCTGATAGATCATATTCTTCGATTCAATTGGGGCAGTCACCCTCCCGATGTGTACAAGTATCAGTATGGGAGGTCGGGGGACGACAAGTATGATCGGTTGGTGGAGTGGGAGTCAGTCCATAGTCCTTTGGTCACCCATTTGGTGAGAGAACAACACGACCTGATTCATTACTTGGTCGGACGGTGTGCACAGTTGGAATCACGGGTCGCTCACTTGTCGGGGGTTTGAGGGTGGCACTCTTACTTTATATATTGACATAGAATAAGTACAATAGAGAGTATTGTTCAATACCACTTATAAAAATATTCACTATTAAAGAATAGTGAATTTTTGTGAACATAAAAATATTAAATTACTATTTTAGTTATTGGAGCTTTTAGTTGTCAAGAACTGACTTTTTTAAAGTATATATTTACAGTCTTCATATGTTTTGAAATAAAGGACTTATTTCATACTAGGCATGGAATGACTCAGTTGACAAATTTGATAACAAATTGATGTCAGAATTATCCGATACTTTTTCAATAGACAATAATGGAAACGATATGAAAGAGAAAATAATAGTTTTAGAATATCAATAAAGTCGAATAAACAGATTGAAGGAATAAACTCTAAAATATTACAAAATGATGGAATTTCAGATAATTTAAATATTAAAAGAAACAACATCGCGAAATATTCCTTCTGAACCAATTAAATAAAAAATAAAGATCGACCAAATAATGTAAGCATTGCACACCAGTGTCTTGGCAGAAGTTGTATAGGACAGTGCCTACAGGAATCTCCCCATGTATTGTCTTGTATGATTCCAGAGTGAATGAAAGTAAAGTGAGTAGTAGTGTATTCTATACAAGTTAGTGGTTACACTAACAACCACTAAAGAGGATTAGCATCGCCGGAATATTTGTTTATATACTGTTTAATAACGCCATATTTGAAATTGTAGGTTCATTTGTGGTCTATCTGACTCAGCAGTAAACAAATCATGGATTGTTTTACATAATATTTTTGATTGCCTAGATGCACAAAAACACTCCAAAGTGGTCAAACATTTTTAGCGACTGTCAGTAAAATATGACGTTTAATTGTAATTCATCCGCGTTCTCTACTTTTTGCATCCTCGTGTCTCAAAAAAGTTTTTTTAAGAATTGCTTGTGTTAAATTAGCAATTTGAGTGAATAAATTGAGAGGTGATAATGTAGATCTAAAATTAATCGTCTAGTTTCCGAATGGAGCGGTATTCTGGAATTTAGCCGAATTGATAGAATTGTAATAAACATTAATACTTTGCTTTACTGTGGGAACGTGAGTTTAGTGACGATTAACGCATTTAGAGATCTATTCAGTTTAGAATCTCTGTAAAAATATTATTTTAACCTTACAGTACAATGCCACCAAATGTCCCTTTCAGTCACTCCCAATCAGTCTTACCCTACCCCAATGAGTATGTTGAAATACTCCCATATTTAAATACTCCGAAAGCACGAGGAAACGAGGAAGCATATAGTGAGTTAATTTACTTATAATAGACTGCAATCTCTGTCAGTGTTCAGTATCAAACAATAGGAAGGAATGCGTGTTATATTCGAATTCATTTTACTAATCCCACTCTATATCTTTAATTAGTGCCAATTGTTACACGGAGTAGTCACAATCAAAGATTCATACGTGATCTTTTAAAAATACATGTCAAGCACTGACTTTGTTTTCCGTACGTTTTCAAATGACAGAATGGAAGGTATTTCAAATATTTAGTCCTTATCATGTTGTAAAAGTTTGTAACAAGCCAATAGTTATTCGTTGTATTGTCCAGAAGCACTGTCCTCAAGAATGTTAACAGAAGAATCAAAATGCTTCAAAAACAAATTAAATTGAGTGAATTTGTTTCCGAACAAACTAATATTGAACCTTCCAAATTGTTTAAACTTGTATGAAAACAGTCGTCTGAATGTTTGATGAAGTCAGGGAGAGCAATAAATAGCAGGATATTCCTCTAAATACAAATGTAGTCATCAAGTAGATTCAAAGAAGTAACTTGTGACGAAAACGAATGAATAATACAGCAATAATAAAAAACTTGGCCAAATTTACTAGGAAAACACAAAAAATGAGAAAAGTAATTATGAGTTGGGAGTAGTCCTCTGCAAATAACAAAAATGAGACAACCAGTCCTCGGACGACGGGGTTTCTGTTCCTACGCTCAGTCCTTGAACGTACTCGCACGTACTTGGAGTGAATGGCACAGGACACACAATATCGGACGGGGTAGAACACCCTCGGAATGTGCAGGACTGCAAATACACTCCTCCAGGCACATACCTTGAGAGGTCATGGCATCCCGGATATCCTTCAGGTTGGCACCGTCGATCAGGTTTTTGACAATATTCTTCTTTATTGCCTTGTCCTTCGGGACTGCACGACTACAATTTGTGCACCGGACAAAGGACACACGACCTCGCCCAGTTCTGTCTTTCCCATGGTTTCTTCTCTTCGTAGTCTAACACAGTATAATCAACACACAACCATCACTAGAATCAAACGTGCTGTAAATATTTAATTTTATATCAAAGTTACTCTCTATTTTAATTTTTTAAATATAACAATAATTAAAGATTTGATCAAAAACTATCATTTTAGAACATATTGACTAAACAGTCAGCAGATATGGGTTGAATGTTTTCAGAAGAATTATAAATTCCTAACTATCATAAATAAACTATTTTCGATTATTAAAATAAGTATCCCCACAACAACAAGATCGTCCCAATAGATTGTGGGTAGTAGTAGGGTGACTGAAGAGTGAGTTCTGGGAAGGTGACTGTGCTGGTCTATGACTCCCTCAAGACAACGAATAAAACAAATAATACCCCAACAAAAAACACAACACAGTCACTATTATGTATAACCAATATTCCACATGTTTGGACTGTTCTGTATTCCCCACTCGCAGTAGCCTGTTCTGCAGTGCCTCCAGTTGACAATTCACCACATCCAGTTGCCTACTCAATTCCTCAGTCGGGAAGGAGACGGGCACTAACGAACGGGCCACACCAGGCGAGTCCCACTTCTCATCAGTGCTCGACATAAATAGGAGACTGTTCTTTATGCCCGAGTCTACATTCCCTGGTTTCCACGTAACTTTTGGGGAGTGTTGTTCTGACTTTGAAGTTTATTGGGGAGTCTGCCAGGCAGGTCAGAGTGATGTGCAATGTTTGTCTCACAGCATTCTATGTCTGGGCAAACATTAGGCTTGTACCAGGGAATGCAAGTTTATTGGGCACAACCTGCATCATTCGTGAATTATTCATTATTTTGAATATTCTAATAAATACATGCAACTCTATTTCCTATAATTGTAGCAATCACATTACACAACAAATGGGACAATTTTTTACCTGAGCATTGTTTACAATTCCAATTCACTTAACAAAGAATACTTTGTAGCTTTCCAATATCCGTCTGCTTGAATGCTTTCTGTGACGTGATTCCAGCCTGTATAATCATATTTAATTGAGATTTTCACTCCTTATTGTTGGGAATCTCTCTAAACCAACAATTTTGAAAAATTTATCAGCAGTGTTCGTCATTTTAATTATTACATGTTCTTTAACATTGTCAATGAAAAACAAATGATTGTTAGAATAAGACAACATATTTGAGTTCTGATTAATTTGGACTTTAAAATATAGATTCCATTACCTTTCCATTGCTCAGAAAGTCCATTACCTTAAAAAATAGTCGCCCTGTAGAATTCCTTGACCCAGTTTTACGAAGCCAATTCTTTTTCCCTCAATATGGAGTTCACATTTTTACAATCCAAACAGGTATCCCCGAACAATCCATCACATGAAGTTAAAAGTAATGATCAACAGAATCTAAATCCTTCTTGACATCAATCCTTTCAGAATATAGTCCATTTCCATATTCATATTTAGTCACTGGTTAATAAGGGCCTGCTCTTTAACACCCTCCACTGTCTCCTCGTTCCAAGTTGATTGTCGGAAATTAAACCAAATGCATCCACGAACTCAGACAGTCTCCCACTAACACACTTGGTAACTAACTTATAAATGCATATTATAGGGCGTAAATTTTTCGGGGTCTCACAATCATTTTTTTAAGAATTAGGTATGTTATCCCAGTGTTAAACGAGCTTTCTAGGATGCAGTTTTCATTGATTATTCTGTTAATTTCAACACATAAGAGATTCCAATCTTTTAACGAAGAAATTATATATTCTGTCGCATCCAGATGCTTTCCAATCAGGGAGATGTTTAATAATCTTCATTATGTGTCTATTTGTGAAATCTGGCAACATGTCTTCACCGTCAGCTATTATTTTTTATCAGTTTCCGGCAACACAGATATTTATTTCGCGTTTTTTGCTGCATAATTTTTCCTAAACAACATACAATCCTCATGATAAAAAGCATATGAAGACATTTTATTGCTCCCTGAAATATTTCTGTAAAGTCTTTTACTATTTAGTTCGAAGCAAACATTCTCTTTACGAAAGTCTTGAAAGTCTTTCTTTGAGTTCTTTGTTTTCTTAATTCTGATTAGGTCATGCATCAAAATTCGATATAATAACGAAAGAGGAGGCTCAAGGACACGAGAGAGGGCCTCTGGTTCCGCCAGCGCATCGGCCTGGCCATTGTTCGGGGCAACGCACACTGCGTCCTTGCCGCTGGGTCTTAACGATTTTCGTTGTCTTATTTAAATTGATTTAATTAAAAAAAGTAACGAAAGTCAAACAGAGGTACGCAAACAGACTACATGAAGTACTCAACGATATTGAGAGAACAAGACGTTCTAATTAAGTTCGTCATTTTTAATAAAGCGATTTGTTAGTAAAATATAGGAAAAGACTGTTAGTATCAATTAGAAATATGAAAAGACTTTCTGGAAAATAGTCTTATCTTGGACTGTCTTCTTAGGCCGGGTCATCAAGTTGAGGATAACAACGATGGCTCCAGTAAGACAAATAACAGGACTGGCAATGTAGTCCAATGTCCCAGTCGTGTCGAATTGGACAAAGAAGTATACAAACCACGGTAATCCTGAAATAGCACAACCGGCAAACCAGAAGAGAATGCCAACACTGCCAATATTCTGTTCTCCTGAAACATCTGCTTTGAATGTTCTACTCGAGCCTTTTTTATGTGCAGTCCAATAATGGCAAACAAGATGAGATTGACCAACGCGATTGCAGCACAGGGAAGCACCAGACCTGTATACAGTCCCACACCCGATATCAGACATCTGCCCACTCAAATAGAATCCCTTACTTTCCTTCGTTGTAATACACACGCGAGTCAACAAGAGCGATCGTCCCCACAATGCACAATGGAATGCCTGCGAGTGGTCAAATGCATGAGAACCCCAATTTAGCACGACTGCTTTGGTGATTATTTTGTTGATGGTGATGCCGATGACTTTGACAAATTTAATATAGTGGATGTACGTCTCCGCCAGCATCCACAGAAATTGTGCCAAAAGTCCGAAATGAAGGACAAATCCTTTGGCTGTGCACGCAGTCACTCCCTCGTTCTCCGAGTTGTGTAGTATGGAAAGAAATGTAATGTTTACAATTACCATCGAGAATTCAAAATGAAGCAGTGCCAGTTGGAAGGTCGACTTGATTTGTATTCTAGCGAGTGGTACCAGCAAATATACTTTATATTCGTCATAAATATCAAAATCGAAAAAAATATCAAAAATGTCGAGATTGCGAGCAGTATGGTGTTCATGTACAACTTGACTGGACTTTTCACATTCAGGAGTTCTGGTCTCTGCATTGTCAGCAATCAAGGAGCAACAAAGATCACAGCAAAGCTCGTCAGGTGATTGAATACGCAGACAACCCCCGCATTAGTAAACAGCGTCGTCCCCCCACTCGTAATCCACTCTGAATTGTTCTCGTCGAAATATGCGCAAGTCAAGTTAGTCCGATTAGTCTAAGCAATATAAATGTGGGACTCACCGGAAATGTAATTTTGACTTTTAACTCTGTCTTAACTCGCAAACTCACTGAAAAGACCTTCGAGCCCAAGATTTGGGGCTTTTTGGATTTAAAAGTTATCGTGTCATTCCAGTACACAGTTCTCACTGAGAGGAATAAATCTAAAATGCACCGTGGATGTCTGTTTCTGTATCAAACGTGAGCTCACATTGAATATCTTGTTCCTCCAATTCATATGATAATGTGCTCGCCACAGTTTTGTCTATTATGCGCATTTTTTCATTCGAAAGTTCAAAGTTCGCGGCATTTTCGGTGGGTTCTTCGCATAGTTTGTGAAACCTGCTGTTCACGCGAATAATGTACATGGATATATCTTGTTTCTCCACATTGTTCGTTCTAGTCATGTCATCCATGATTTGTATAATCTAATATACACAGGTCTATATATCACTTTTGTCTTGTTCCTTTCATCCTTTAACTTTATTTCGGCTTGTTTTACTATATTCTCTAACAATAGTTTTATTCAATATAACCTTTTGGAATCGTGCTCGGAATGCTGGGTGTCGTCGGAGTGCTGAGTGTCGTCGGGGTGGTCGTGGTAGTCGAGAGGGTGGTAGGCGGAGTGGTGGTTTTAATGTTTCTAATGAGCACTACAATACGTCAGTGGCACGAGCAACTATTGTATGAATCTATAAATAGTCATAACAGCAAATTCACTTGGAATGCTGGGAATGCGATTGAAGCTATAAATTAATAAGCACTAATACCGTCTGGACAGATATTCATCAGAGTACTACTCATTATCAAACAAGCATAACCTTTCGGAGAGAAGCAAGTATGTGTTCCTATAATATATCACAATCCCTAATACTTTATCAACTTGGTTCATAATAGTGTCCTGCAAATTATTGTACTACTGAGCTTACATATCTTTGTTCTGTCCACTTCACTACAATGTTCTAACATAAAATAAACGTATTTCATACCCATTCCACATTTATCAGTGTCTCGCGTCTCTATAATTGTAGTGGGATTAAAGAATAATACATGTTCGGAGAGTGTCATTTCTTCTCTCTAAATAACCAGTTGTTTATCCCAAATACCTTTTGCACGTGTTTCTGTAGTGGTAGCTAAAAAAGGAGTGAAATAATAGCATTACAAGGCCAGCAAATGACAACTTCTGGTCATAAGAGAATGCAGTGCATACAAATAATGCAAACAGTGAAGGATACATCGATTAATATTTCATTGCCTGGTTATATATTCCTCATAATTAAGTTGACATATATTTCATATCCGCATTGATCCCATTATTAAAGTCCTCGATTACATGGTGTGATCAACCTGATAAAAACAACCATCTCCAATTCTGTTGTAGACATTACACATTTCTGAGCCAGTTTTACTCTACAGGTTACCTGAATGAACGGTAAAACTCAAATATCCCACTAAATCCCTACAATCCTAAACTCGACAAGTCCTTCGACAATTTTATCAAACAAGCTTCGGCACTCTTCGATATTCGAGAACCAACATAACAATATAAATGTCGTTCTTTTATTAAGTCGACTAAAAATGCACAGCTTTCCTCAATAAGATGGGATCCCCACATTACTCAGGGAACAAAACGGCCTTTGTGATGTCAAATAAATTCAACGATTTGGATCACCCACGTTCATTTCCAGACTATTTAGAAGTGACAAAAATAATCCCCTTGCTGTTTTGTACAAAGGAAGATTGAACAGTTACTCTAAGGGCAGTGATAGGGAATCACTTTGATTTTTACTCTTTTTTATATACGTCATCCAATCTGAGTGGAGAATATGAATTGATCACATAAATTAGACTGCGACGGCATAATATTCGTAGAAATAATCTTATCAGATATTACTCGTTATTTTTGTATTTATCAACCAAACTGAGATAACTCGGCCTGCTTATGGGGTTGTGGTCATTCTTCAAGTGCATGAAAGCAAACCAAAATGACAAAACTCAGGACGAATACTTCACATTCTTTAAAGTTTAATTAAATTAATAATTTGATTAGAAAAGTCATATTGGATACCCTTCCAATCCCATCGCTGTTGCCTTCCAAGAGAGAAACCAACTGCTGGGGATTCTAAGCGAGGATCACCTCCACTTGTATGACTCTACCCATTCCTTGCCAGATATGCCCTCCCGGACACTCACCACGTCTGCCAAGTCGACAGAAAGGCACAATATTTGTACTTCTCGAGGATTGAGGTTAAGTCTGGTCAAACTATAAAAGAACCAACTACTCCTGGTTGGGAAGGAGACTATCCAAGTGTATGGACTGACCAAAGTGGACCAACAACTCAGTCTACAATCCACTACTCTACTCTCAGAACTGTTGGATTAATTAATATTTGGTAGAACAAAGTCCAGACTGACGGCCTGTTGCCTGACGTGTGACAGGAGGGAGGTGTGGCTGGGCTATGTGGAGGAAGGACAGCACACGTTCATTCGTGTCTTTGACATTGAAGGGGTGGATAACAGGAGGAATGTGGTGTACTCCAACCAGGGCGAGTTGTGTTTGGTTGGTCACTCACAGGGGCGATATTGTGGCCATATCTCCCAACCCTAATCGTGCTCTACTTATAATCGCCCACACCACAGGCACAATAATACTATTAAATAGTAAAAATAAAATATTAAAAACTATATATTTAAAACAAGTTAAATATATATAAATATAATAATAGACTTTGGTGACTGCCAACTGGTGTAGTGACGGAATTTACTTCAATTGTGCATATGACAACGGAATGTACGAGAAGATGGACTTTGAGGAGGACCAGGGGCACTTTCGGTCAGGGAAGGTCTCCCTGTACGCAGAGAAGGGTAGTGGGAGTCCTCATAGTGTAGAATGCCAGCCAATCACAAAAATGGAGACAGACGAGGTGAGTGGACTGGCCTGCTTTATTGGGGGCTGTTCTGTGGGGAATGTGGTGACAGTCCTCCAGGCAGAAAGACGACTGGTCCTCACTTTCCATTCCCGGGTGGTTGACCTAATAATATGGCGGGAATCCACGTGGAATTCGTGTGTGAATAGCACGTGAGTACCCTTAGATCTGCCCTACCAAATATTCGTGTTCAGTGCCCATGAATTGGCCGTGGTGGACCTGGGAGAGTGGGAGGTGACCACCCTCCTCGAGTCAGTCAACCACCCCCCGATAACCTGCATGGCCTCCCCCCCGCTGGTCACTGGGTAGTCGTGCTGTCTCACTCAGCCACCTGGATGGGACTGTTCGGTTTTGGGAGGCCGACTCGATGAGGCGGATTATGAGGGTAGGGGGAGCATTCCACCAGCCCATTCATAATATATATTTCGACTCCTCTCTCTCACTCCTCATTCTGCGGGCACAGACTATATCTGTTCTCGACCTGTCCGACATATTCCCTGTTTTATACCCTTCTTTGTTATGGTAGGTCACTCAGGAGACCATTCGGATGGCTGCATGTGGAAAATTCTCGAGATTTGTCTTTGAGCCTTCTTGTGAGGTGTTGGATTTGAGTGTTGATGTTAAATGGAAATTGTATGTTTTGTGTTTAATTGGGTAGAATATATGTATATTGTGATGATAAATTGTATGTTTTGAATTATGTCACCAAGGCTGTTCACTTTCACGAATACTCTTGTCCACTCACCACTCCACTAAAACGGTCCAGTTTTTCGCGCCAGTCATTCAATGTATTTAAGAATTTATTCCAAAAAAGGGAAAATAATTTAAAGTAATTAGAATATTAAATAATAGTAGTTCTAATTACAGTCATTGGGGTGTTTATAAACATTTCTACAAGAATGGTGAGGTGTGTGATTGACAGTTAGACAAAATAGTGCACTTTGTGGCGTGGAAGGGATGGGGGATTGATATATTCGAATGCAAGGTCGGGAGAATGCTTATAAGGACAGGTTGGGTGAGGAGGTTACTTTCAGTTATGGAAATCAATTTTTTGAAGACATGGGAAATAATAGATTTCTACCTGCTCGACCACACCTTCATGGAACTGACCAATAATTGTGAGGTCACTCGAGCCAGACACATTCTCATTTGTTTCTCCACGGGCGTGGGGGTAAGGATGATTCCCCAGTTTAGATATACTCATTTGTGGTGGGGAAATCAATCAGGTTGTCCAAATATGTCCAATTAAATTATAATAAAGTATTATTGTGATTTAAATTAAGTGTAAATTGACAGTAATAAAGGGGGGGAAATGTAGTTATTTGATGTGTGTCGATTCGACAGGACTGGTATCGTTTGTTGGAATCCCCAAATTGAGAATAATGAGAGTGAAGGACTCATTTGCTGACATGAGGTATTAGTTTGTGCATATTGTCAAGTCGAGTGTCAGTCCTCACTAAGGAGGGGTCGTTATATTATGTGGGGAGGGAGGGAATGCTCGAACATGTCACTTTTGTGAAGAATTACTAATCCATTTTGTGTTCATTATTCAACTGTAGCGAGAGAATTACTCTTTATAGTGACAGGCCATATTAATGCAATTAGTAATTCTCATTAATATATTAATTTTAAAATGAATACCACCTATAAAATGTTCACTATTAAAGAATAGTGAATTTTTGTGAACATAAAAATATTAAATTATTATTTCTTGGGGCTTTTACTTGTCAAGAACTGACTTTTTTGAAGTATATATTTAATAGTTTTAGAATATCAATAAAGTCGAATAAACAGATTGAAGGAATAAACTCCAAAATATTACAAAATGATGGAAGTTCAAATAATTTAAACATTAAAAAAACACCATCGCGAAATATTCCTTCTGAACCAATTAAATAAAAAAATAAAGATCGATTAAATAATGTAAGAATTGCACACCAGTGTCTTGGCAGAAGTTGTATACGACAGTGCCAGCAGGAATCTCCCCATGTATTGTCTTGTATGATTCCAGAGTGAATGAAAGTAAAGTGAGTAGTAGTGTGTTCTATACAAGTTAGTGGTTACACTACCAACCACTAAAGAGGATTAGCATCGCCGGAATATTTGTTTATATACTGATTAATAACGCCATATTTGAGATTGTAGGTTTATTTGTGGTCTATCTGACTCAGCAGTAAACAAATCATGGATTGTTTTACATAATATTTTTGATTCCCCAGATGCACAAAAACACTCCAAAGTAGTCAAATGTTCAAATTAGGGCACTCCAATAAATTAGGGAATATTTTTAACCATTTTGAATTTGTCTTAATTGTACAGACATGTCCCTTCAGATCACAACAACTCAGCAGTTCAAGGATGATGATGTTTGAATATTTTCTAGTTTGAAATTCGGTCAATCCTCTCTACAGTGACAGGCTATATTAATGCAATCTACAATAACAAATATTTGTAATTCTAACAAATGTTGGTTCTTAAAAACGATCATTTTGATTTACAATCAATGAATATCTTTTCAAGTCCACGTCTCTAAAAGTTTGTAATATTCAAAGATTTCAAGCACTACTTTAAAGGAAGAGGAGATTTAATCTGTAATTTATAAATGGAATACAAATCAAATAAAAAGGCATGTATGGTTATCTCACAAAAGTTGAATTATATGTTCCGACACTAATGAAGCTACTGAATATGCGAAGGCGCTTGAATTATGGTTTCTTGAGAATGATTATGAACAAAGAGGAAAAGTATACGAAATACAAAAAAATTTTAAGAAATTATCAAACTAATCATTCTCAAAAAGTCACTGAATACATTATTAAAATCTCTAAATAATTTTATAATTTATTGTTATTTTGATTCCTTGTTCTATTTTTTGTTCAATATAGAAAATAGTGAACATGATGTTTTGATAATTTATTGCTATCCAAGTTTTCTTGTGGTTTATTGTGTTGATAAAAACTATATAATCCGTCAATGGTCCTTTCAATTTTTTAGATCAACATAAAAAGGTCAGGTTTTCATGCAAAGTACAGCTAACTGAAATCTGGAAGAACTGATATGGCAGGGCACTTGATAGTGGCAAAGCAATTTCTATCATGATTTTATCCTGTACATTCTTGGATTCAATATTCAAAACTGTGTTTACCTTCACTCAATTCTCAAATATAGCCTGAACATCCACTCGGTCAGGGTTAGGATAAGAACTTGAGGTGTGCTTTTCCTAAAAGTAAACACCAACCTTCACCATTCTATTATTGATGCTGATATGAAAATTAATTCACTGACATTAAAACATCAAAGAAAAGAAGAAATTGAACCTGACCGCTTCGACTTAAACTTACACGAAAAAGCTACACCACGACCTCGGCGTTTGAAATGCAACGGAATGTAAAAATACAAGGAACATTAAAAACTGGACAAATTAGAGGCACTAGTAAATTTGAAAATTTTCCTGAAACCTGAAATAACAATATTATGAATTATTAGTATTCTTTATACTAATAAAGTAACAGCGCCAGTTGTATAACGGTATTATACCTGCCTTCCAAGCAGGCGACCCGGGTTCGACTCCCGGCTGGCGCATTTTTTAAATTTTCTGTTATCTTTACTTTACAAAGTGAGGAAGCCAATAGGGATAAGTCAAGTGTTACGCAATCCGTGAGGCTGGGCGGGCACCCTAAATTGCGTAGTCTCAAAAAACCTTTCTTCTTTTCTAACCGTCTTTTCTTTTCTATAAAATAAATGATGATGCTTTGATGGGACTCGACCTGCGCACACACCTATGCCCGCACTATTGGAAATACTTCCTCCAGCGCAGAGTATTCCAGGATTAAAAAGTATGATTCCCTCTGGGAGAGCGTGCACGTGATGGACTCCTAATTAGGTAATTTTGTTGACTTTAATTTAGCAATTCCAATTGAATAATTGTTAAATGTTTGGTCACGAAATACAATACTTACGAATCTGTTATATATCAGTGCATACATTCTTATATACATTTATATTCCCTTAATAAAACTCTGGAAAGTGTCTCTTTTAAGGGTTTAATTCGGCGATCATTTTAAAAATGTTCGTAATCGAATTTTTTATAACCATGAAAATGAACCGAAATGTAAGCTCTATTTTTTAAATAATATGATATAAATTTTATGATTCGTGCAACTTATGGCACAAAAACCATTTTTTAAGATTCTAATATTTTTAATAATCAAAGAGTTTGTAAGATATAAAGAATCAAATTTGGTTATTGTCTGATCAAATTACATAATAAAGAAAAGGAACTCGATTATATGATTCAGTAATAAGAACGACCGTTTTACAATAAATATTAATTCCATTTGCTAAGATTCCTATTTTCATGCCAATTATAATATATATTTTGACACTTGTTTCTTTTAGAAACAGGGTTGAATCATGGGAAAGAACGTTCGAACTGGACAAGCGAATAAGAGAGATTTATCACCAAATTAGTATGTCTTTAACATCGTCTCTGCCTGTCAGTACCTCGAAGTGAAAGAGTGGGCTTGCCTATCTGAATCACTTTGCGAATACAGAATGGAGCAACTAGAAGAAGTTTAATTTATATCTTGATTTTGATTTTAAGTAAAATATTATTTTGACTTGAATAGATTTAATGAATACTAAAATCAGGAGCAATAAACAATCAGAATTACAAACATCTAAACAACACTAAATTTATCTAAATCAGAGGTTGTCAAACGGTGTGCCGCGAAACGATTTCTAGTGTGCCCCCTGACAAATACAAATTTAAATATTTTTTTCTCCTAATTAATTTAAAAAGATAAACAAATTAAAATAATTACTAAAATTAAATAATCATTTTTTCCTCATTTTTCTATTAAAGAAACTCGATTTCATTACAACTGACGAAGCCACGGATATTTCGGGAATGGCACATTTGGTGGCATATATACGATTTGTTTATTCTGGGAAAAATTACAGAACAATTCTTGTTTTGCAAGCCTCTTTTAATACTACTCGAGCAATTGATATTCACGATATTAAACGATTATTTCAATATCAATAATATTTCATTTGCCAATTGTATTGGTATATGTACAGATGGAGCCCCGTCTATGTCTAGTCGTATTAATGGACTTGTTTCATTACTTAAATCTAAAAATAATGAGATAATATCATCACATTGTTGAATTTGTTGAAAAAATTCAGAATCCAATTTCGTCTTTAAAACTTGCGTATTTATCTGACATTTTACAAATATTAGAGAATTCTGTATATATATTCGAAACATATATCCCGGTTTATCAAAAAACTGAACAAGTATTTAATTAGTAGCTGAGGATAAGATGGAATGGCAATTTATCAAAACAAGCACTGACCATAATTTTACAGTTTTCAACGACCTATTTATGCGAAGCAGGTTTTTCTAAGCTGCATAATATGAAATATAACAAACACGAAAGTTTCAGAAACATTGATGCTGAACCCTTAGATCTGTCAGAAAAGATCAAAATCTGTGTTAATTAATTACTATACAATTGTATTTTCACAAAATATTGCTTACAAAATATAAAGTATTGAAAAAATTACAACAGCAAACATAAACCACCCATAATTAACTAGTATAAATACTTTATCAGCGCTCATTAAAACTTGAACTAATCTGAAGATGAACAAAGAAACGGATAACTTCTATACCAGCGATTCCCACCCGGGGTGCCGCGGCACTTTTGGTGCCTCGAGGTCTGGTTTTAGGTGCCGCGAGATCTTTAATATTTAAAAAAAATTATTTATAGTTTTATAATAATATTTTAATTCAATTAAAAAAACTTGAAAATTTAAAATTAAAATAGTTAGTTACGGCCGCTGGAATTCCACCAATCCTTGAACCCGTTGGGCTTGCGAGGGGAGACGGAAAAAGACCGGACGGTCTATCGACTTTCCCGTTTGAGTTCGGCAAGTCTCTGATATTGGATGCGACGTGTTCAGACACTTTCTCGGAGCTTAATTTTCCTTCTTCAGCTGTCAGGCAGGCTCAGTCTCTCGCAAAACCGAGAAGACGAAGATCGGAAAGTACAAGGAGCTCTCTGAACGATATCTGTTCACTCCTATCGCCGTCGAGACTTCCGGCGTCATCGGCGAAAAGTCTCTTTCCTTTTTGAAAAAGCTTGGCCGCATGATTTCTCATAAACGGGGAGACCCACGCGAGTCCAAGTGGCTTCTCGAAAGGATTTCCTTGGCTATAGTACGTGGAAACAGTGTTCCATTTACAAGGCCGGGAATTTAGTTAAACAGCAATTAAAATTTGAATTGTGAAATTTAAAAAAAAATTTCGTTAGTTATGAGTAGGGCAACCAGAAATATGACCTTAAAAAAGTTAAATATGACCGTAAAAATATGACTTTATGACTTTAAAATTCTAAAATATAACTTAAAAATATTAAAATATGACCTAAAAAATAAAAATATGACTATCGAATTTTGATTTTTAGATATTCTGAATTTGAAAATATGAAAAAATTAGACATTTCAATCAATGAATTTATTATAATATTGCATCATATAATATTTAATATTTTCTGGCTTGAAGTTTCTATCCTTTTCGAGCAATTTATTCAGCATAGAAAAGCTTCTTTCTGCAGATATTGATGTTGAAGGACATTTCCATAAGTAAATAAATGTTTCTGAGAAATACTAGAAATTCTAGCATTTTTAATATTCGTCCATGGTAACATACTTATCCACTTAAAAAAACTTGTTGATGTCACAATTATCCTCACCAAAATTAACGGAACCAATGAATTCAATTGCATCTTTAATTGTATAAAATTTTTCTTGGCATTTTCTGATTTCATCAATAATAGGGTTGTATGAAGCCATTAACTCTGCCAGATTTTTATCCAAATTTTCAGAGCTAACAGCATTTTTCGCATTCATCACAATCTTTCCACAATTTGGATAGGATAAGACAATTTCGCGAACTCTTGAAAGATGTCGACTATAATATTTTGCTGCGGTCCAACCAGCTGCCCCATTTGTTAGAACAAACATCAGGTGGAAGCAATAACTTTAAAAAGACTCCTCCGGGAGGGATTTTTTACAATCGACATTTTGATAGACGAGATTAAGTCGTCAATATATTTATAATGTGCTCTAATCTTAATGCACAATTGTGCAGAAGATGAGCAAAACAAGTATATGAATCATTTTAATATACATAACCTTCAATGTACTCCCTGCTAAGTCATATAACGGCAGCATCAAAATAAATAATAAAAAATTTTCCCTTTTTATATCATAAATTCGAATTGTGTCATCCACAATTCTACAAATTGCAGATGCATCACAAATTTCAATTTCCAAACAATTTAATAAATAAATTTTTTCAGGACTTTCAATAGTCCACAAAGAACGTTAACAAATTCTGTTTATTGATTTCCGTTTCATCAACAAGTATGAATATATCTTTTCCAGAAATAATTGTTTTAAGCATTTCAATCAATGATATTGCAAATCTGGAACAATATTTATGCACCAACTTTCGCTGTGAACAGTAAATCCGAGATTATTAAAAAAATTAATAAAGTGTTCATTTCTTATTTTGTAAAGAGGTATATTCGCCTTCGTCATCATTTCGACTAAGCAAATTCCGAAATTTCTTTGCTTCAAGTTTCGGAAGAGTGTTGAGTTGCGTTTGAAATTTTGTCTGTTCCTTTTTATGCCGGGTAGTTTCCCTGTGCTGCACCACATTAAACGTTTTCGTAAAATTAACAAAAACTGAGCATTTCAAACAAAATAACGTCCAGCTGAATCAATCTGAAATTCAGACGGGCATCGTTTAATTATTTTATTAACTTTTGATTGTTAGATTGCTTTTTTTCGGCATGTAAAATCTATAATATTTAAGCGGCCAACTACCAAAAACGTGTGAAAACGTGTTATTGTCAAAATTTAAACAAAGATTAATAAAAATATATGATTTAATAAATATAAATATGACCTAACAAAAAAATATGACCTACAAAAATAATATGACCTAACGGCATAAAATATGACCTATAAGACCTAAAAAATTAATAAAACTATTAAAAAATATAATAATAGTTTATTAATTATAGAAATAACATCAATATGACCAATAAAAAATAATATGACTTATATGACTTTTGGTTGCCCTAGTTATGAGCAATCTTTTTGGTGGTTCACATCCTTAATCTTCGGCGAATAAAAAAACAAAAAAATACGAATTTATTCTGAATTAAAAATACGAACTATGGATTTACATAGAATGGAGATTGTGCATTGCCACTACCAAGGTGTATTGTATGTAGTAAAATTCTTTCAAATGATGTGATGGTCCCGTCTAAGATGAAAAGGCATTTAGCCACTATACACTTTTCTTTAAGAGATAAGAAATCGTCATATTTCAAGAACATGTTAAAATCCCAGGAGACTCAAAGTGCCACATTCGTTAAAACACTTCACGTTTCTCAAAGAGCTTTAGATCAGGTGTTCTCAACCGGGGGCGAATCGCCCCCCTAGGGGCGAAAATTTTTTACAGGGGGCGATAATATATTTAATAAAATATTCGAAATTTAATATGTCGCGACCCACGCTGGCGACCATCCCACGCTGGCGACCATCAGCTTGACAGGTGATTTAATTTAAATTTGATATTTAATTTAAACCGGAAAAATTTATTTTAAGAAATGGTTTAGCGTCATTTTAGAAAAAAAATTATGGTTTCTCTCAAAAGATGTTAGCATGAAAAAAGCGACTCAATTTATCATTATTAATGATCTGTATATTTGCAACTCCTAACTCATAGTCTTTATCTAAAGGACGAGAATAACAAAAACACAAATTGGTCATTTATCTGGACAATGAATGGAGATGAGGACACTAGCATTCGCCATTCACCAAGAATCCCACTGGGGAATACGAAAGCTTCAGAAAAAGTGCAGTGAATTCTATTTCACTGTAAAACGTCCAATCATCGAACAAATTATAAAATACTGCGAAATTTGTAAATTTGCCCTACCATTGAAAGTATTAAAAAAAATATACCTAGGTGTCGGATTCTAATTACCATGTAACTGCAGGAAAACCCAATGAAGATTCCAGGCGGATATTATTGATGTTAGAAGATATAAGAGTTTAACGATGGATGTAATTGGATCCTGACAATTATTGACATCCACAGCAAATTTGTTGTCTGCAAATCTCTAAAAATAAAACTGCTTCTGGTAAGACTTAAAATTTAATTGAAGAAGTGGTGAATAAATTCCAAAATTGTTTTATCAATTGGATATTGTCAGATCTTGCAAACGGACAACGGGTTGGAATTCAAAAACCAAAAATACGTAAAAAATTGGAAACAATTTTTAGACAAAGTAACTTTTTCTAGAATACGACACACCACTCGGCGATCAATGAGACCCCCTTCAAAAGTTTAAAGGTATTTCTGGAATTAACACTGTGATTCATAAAATACCAGGTTATAATCTTATTTATAATTTAGATGAAAATAACGAGGCATCGTTTGTCGAAGATGAACTTAATGGTAAATTTACGATGTATTTATTTTTAGAAACGAATAATAAAAGATTGTGGGGCGAATCCGTCATTGAAGCTGCACAGATTTGAATCCCCATATCAAGAAAAGGGAAAAGTAAAAAATATAATGTCTAAATACAGAGAT
This sequence comes from Octopus sinensis, assembly GCF_006345805.1. Taxonomy (NCBI): domain Eukaryota; kingdom Metazoa; phylum Mollusca; class Cephalopoda; order Octopoda; family Octopodidae; genus Octopus; species Octopus sinensis. Next base: position 25,725 of record NW_021831823.1, on the reverse strand, counting down.
AAAAAATGTTAAGTTTTTTGATTTTTTTGCAATTATCTTTAGTCAGTAATTAATGTCAAACTATGTAGGTCGCCCTGTCAATCTTGTCAACAATGAAGGTCGCTCTGGTCGCCAGCGTGGGATGGTCGCCAGCGTGGGTCGCGACATAATATAATACAAGTATTTATACATGTTAATTTTAATAATGTTTCAGATTTATTAATATTTTTTCTATTGTGTTTATCCTTAAATTTTCTATTTAAAATCCGCCACGTCCCTCTTCACCTCGGATAAAAGATGGGGAAGGACGTCAGTCGACTTAAAGCTGAATAATATATCCGTTCCCTTCTGCAGGAGTCAGACGGTCCTAGGGGTAACCCTCGACATGCACCTCTGTTTCTCCCCTCATGTGGACAACCTCTTTCGCAAATGCGAACATAAACTGAACATTCTACGAACTCTATCTGGAATTTGGAAAAACGGGTCGCACCCGGTACTGGCGAATATCTACCGCCAGTACTTCGAACCCTGTGTTGCGTACGCTTGCGGATCATGGGGTCCGCGGCTATCGTGGTCCAACAGGAGGCGAATCGAGGAGGCCCAACAAAGGGCCCTCAGATTAACCGATCGTTGGTCATTTGATAGCCAACGCCCCGGTCCAGCCTCTCTGGAAGACCTCATCAAGCTGAACCTGGGCCCGTCAGCGACTGCTCCGCCAAAAACGGCCTGCCGCCCTGTGCGATCTTGTGTGGGCTCGTGGAAAGACCACCGAGCGAGGATGAGTCCCTGGTTGAGTGCATCGGGATCACGTGACATTTGTTCTGTTTTTAGCGTGGTCTTGGTGTTTTAATAATAAATAAAAATAGCACGCTGTTTTTACATTCTTGTTTGGTATCTAAGATGTCTTCTCGCTCAAATAAGAAAAGTCGTCATTATCAAAACGAATATTTAAAATATGAGTTTATTCAATGTACTGAAGATACAAAACTATTTGAATTGGATTTTACAAAATTAATGAAATTACTATTCTTCTTCAAGAAAATTTTGTCAACATGATTGATTGCAAAAGAATAATGAAAACATTTGCAAGAAAACTATTGCTTTATCGACAATATTTTTCTATAAATCAGTTTGGAAACATTTCAAAACTATCTGAGATAAGTAAATATTTTAGTCAAAACAATATTATGACATATTGTCAACATTTTACGGAACTAGAAGCGGATATATCTCTTAGATTCAAAGAGTTGTTTGATTGGAATTTGAAGCATGGATGATTGATCCTTTTTCATGTGTGCCAGAAGATATGAACGAAACAATCCAAGAAAAGATAATTGAATTGAAATATGTGACCGTCCATAGAATGGACACGCCGTTGAGTGGACACTAGAGCATTAAAAGCAAAATAAATAGCAAATTCTATAAATAATTGATTGAAAAAGCATTTTTTAATTAATTAAAATATTAATAGTTAATATTTTTAATTATTTTTTTAAGCGTGCAAAATGGGTTTTGTGAAACTGAAAGCTTCGGATCTAAAAATAATCAAAGAAATTCAAGACGGCCAGTCAATTGATGAGCCAATGGGAATGTCGACCGTAAGAAAAGATTTCGATACAAAAATTTGGCCAAAAAAATGATATTCAATGAAGATAAAGTGTATATTTTACACAAGGGCCTTCGGTTACGTTTTTTTTGTGAGGACGAAGTGGAACTAAGGGAAAAAACCTTAGAGGTATTCAAAAAAGTTAAAAAAATTTAGGCGGAGCATAACTACAATCATTTCGGACGAGCTTCGGAAGACCGCGAGCTCCCTGGATACAAGGGCAAGTTGAGAGGTTTAAAAACTGAAATTATTAAATAAAATTTAGGTTAAACCAAAGCGTAAAACGTTGGATATCCTCAACAAGCTCGTCATCTGGTCTATTTGGACGCTATATAGAAGTTATTAAAGATATAATTTTTGATTATAACAACACGATCCATGATACTACGAAACAAATTCCTTTTTACATTTTTATGGGCTGTGAATATCCAAATACAATATCAGATCTGGATCTTGAAGGAATGAAGGCATATGAGATCGATTCCGCGATATCTGATGCACGAGAACATGCATCACGAATATAATTATTGCCGGAGAAAAAATGATAAATAAACGAAAATGGAGATATGATGAGACCCTATAATAGTTGGATCGACAGTTTTACTGAAACAAGTCTCTCTCAAATTTATTATAAATAGGACAATGATGCCAATATAAGAAGGTATCCGCTCTATGATGGGTGGATACAAATACATATACAGTTGTTAAAATCCAGGATGATCTGTTTACGATTCAGAGCCTTAACGCGGTGAAGAAACAGCTAATGTACATATCTCCAGATTAAAAAAATTACAGATTAACACTACTTAACTAACTATCTTAAAATTTTTGCTAGAAATCTTACATCTTTAAGCTAAAAGTCTGTATCAAACACACCGCGGCCGAAGGCCGCATAGGGAACTGCATCAAATACGTTTTCAATGATTAGGGTTAGGATTGTTTTTAGAATTTTTGTTAGAAATCCCACATGTCTTCTTCAACAATTAGGGGTTAGTTAGGATTGTCCATAGCCTAAGGGTGCATAAGAAGCAATACGTGTGCAGCAATTAAGGTTTGGTTAGGGTTCCATTTAGAAATCTGTACTGGTCATCTCTAAAATTGCTGTTAGGATACCAACGTCTATTTTATTTAATAAATTTTACAAATAAATTCGATTTTATAACTAGTAAAAAGTATTATTTTAAAATGGTAAACCTCGAAATATAATAAACATTATGATTTTTAATCAATAATCGTAGAAAAAACGGTGTGGTTGGTTTTGTTAGCTCTTTTATTCTGTGAAAAGTCACCAAATTCATCGAAAATAGGCTCAAAATGGGACTTGGAAAAAATTAAGGTATGTTTTATATGAGCAAAATTGAAATAAATGAGATTTTGAAAGTGTCCACTCAACGGCGTGTCCATTCAACGGACGGTGACAAAATATAATGAAGAATATATTCACAGATTTCAACAGGATGGTATCTCTAAATTTTGGCAATCAAAAGATCTACAAATGAAATTTCAAAAATTATGGAAGGAAATGAGTAATGTACTATGACATTCCTACCACTTATTTAGTTGAAAGTGGATTTAGTTTTGTCAATCATAATACACAATGTGAAAGAAATAGACTGGAAGTGTGTTATAGAGGCGATATACGCCTAAAGTTGAGCAGAATTAAACCCGACATAGAATATTTAGCGAGTAAACATCAATATCAAGGGTCTCACTAATAATTTTTGTCACAGTCCAGGGCTGCGAGACGCCAGAGCTGCGAGGTTTTGAAAATATTAATAATTTAAAAAAAATTACATTTCTGAAGTTCTTTTGTTGATCTCTTCAATAAATATCTGAAATTATTAATTTTTTCTTAATTATTTCAGAGATTGTGATTTCATGAAAACCAACATATCACCAAAATCATTGATTTAACGTAGCGTTTTTTGAGTCTATTAAAAAATTCACGGAAAATGGTTAACCAAACTAATTTTTGCGACGAAATTTATTAAAAATATTAATTAAAATTTATAATATTAAACTTATAAGACTAAACTAACCGACAGTTCTACGGGCAGATCTTTCAGCTTGCTACTAGACCCTATGCGGCCTTCGGCCGCGTATTTTTGATATACCCTAACTTTCTAGAGAGGTATTTTTCCAAAACATTCTCTTAGACTCAAAAAAATAAAATCAAAAAATTAAGGAATTTAAGTTATTACAACTTTTTTACCCTAACCCTAACCTAACCCTAACCCTTAAATCAACAAGATCTACGATGTACCGGTCTCTCGGTGCATAAGCAATGATAGGCGTATTATAGGTTTGGTAGCAAGCATTCGTTTAGACTAAACTTGTTAAAATAAATAAATAACCTGACAATAAACGCATTTAGATACCACAGTGGCAACTTCACTACGTCTTGCACCATAAATCGTCAGTGACAATAAACTATATAATTTATCTCGTCCAAAGTGGTTTAAATTGTGTTGAGCCTAATTTAAATCAGGAAATATCAAACTTCAATGTATTTGAGCTTTAATTCAGCTTCCTCGATACAAAAGAATCGCAACTCTCGACCATTTTTAGCAATGTAGGCTGCGGAATTCTTGAAAGTGAAACTTTCGGCATATCGCTTGATTTTTGCCCTTTCCCTCCAGTCGATGCATTCATCTAGTAGTCCGGATTCACTGAAATTCTGAATTTTTTGAATTGTTTCAAGTGTTAATTCCACTAGAACCATTCTTAATTTTTTGAATTGTTTCAAGAGTTAATTCCACTAGAACCATTTTTATAATTAATATTTAAATTAAATTATATAATAAGTTTTATTTTTTTTATTAATAATTTTTTCCAATGAAAAGTTTTCTAAAAAAAATATTTTTTTTGCATTTTAAGCATTGACCTCGCAGCCCTGGACGGCTCGCAGCCCTGGACTGTGACAATTTTTAATAAAAAATTCAATTTTTTACATTTAATTTATTATTTTATATTTTGTTGGGACGACCTGTCTTCTATGTCAATTTACCACCACTTGGAAGAGGTCTCTGATCAATCTCGACTTGCATGCCTTAGAAGCGCTTCACAAAAACAATCCGGAGCGTGGCTCAATGCATGTCCTATCCCTTCAGTCGGAAACAAACTGGACGACGAGACATTGCGAATTGCAATCTCCTTACGCCTTTGCATGAAGATCTGTCGCCAGCACCGCTGTAGTTGCGGGGCTTCCGTTGACGAATTCGGACGGCATGCTCTCTCATGCAGACGCAGTGCAGGCCGGTTTCCAAGACATCATGCAATGAACCTAATTGTCAAGAACGCTTTGCATGCAGCTGGTTTCCCGGCACAGCTGGAGCCTCCTGGTCTCATCCGCACAGACGGAAAAAGGCCGGATGGGATAACAGTTTTCCCGTACACCAACGGGAAGTGCCTTGTTGGGACTGCGCCTGCAAATTTGTGTGCACATAAAACAAGCACAAGTGTCTCTTAGTTATATTATAACTACTTTTGGTAATTTTTTGTTAAGTTTCTTGATATATTAATTAAAAAAACATTTCTAATGAATAATGATTTTTCAAGTGCCGGAAGAAAAAAACCTAGTTTTAGGTACCGCGAGCACAAAAAGGTTTGGAAACGCTGTTCTATACAGTTGATTCGTCGTATTGTTTCGAGAAAAAGAACTCCTTAATACAAATTCTGTTCAATACAGATCAAGAAACAACATTATAAACCGATGAGTTATATTGAGGATTGAAAGCAACGAGGATCACGTCGGAATCATGAAAAGCCGTGTTGAGACATCAAGTCCAATGGAAATAGTAGAGATGATCAAAGAAAATTATAACCAGGAGTTATATTGAGGATTACGTCTTCATGTTATAAAATAAAAGAACTTTAAAAGCAACTCACGCTTTTTAAAAAATCCAGGTACAAATAAATAAAATTTTGCTATAAGAATATAAAGAATAGAAATTTTCATTAAAAAATTAGGTGAAATTCAATAAATAAAGATAAAGGAGAAAATTTCAAAATAAGTGGAATAAACAGATTGAAAGAATAAACTCGCAAATATAACAAAATGATGAAATTTCAGATAATTTAAACATTAAAAGAAACAACATCGCGAAATATTCCTTCTGAACCAATTTAAAAAAATAAAGATCGAACAAATAATGTAACAGGACAACAAGGTATGTCAACCTAATGTTAACACGTGTCATAATTTATTAGGTTTTTTTAAATGAATAAATAAAAATTAAGATAATTTATTAATGAAACAAACATTATTTTAATTAAAACACAATTCTACTTGGATATTTGAGGGCCGAGGCTCCGGAGGTCACGAAAGCCAAAGAGACAAAGGAATGTTGGGCGGCGAGTTGTCTGTACTTCTCGGTTTTGTGGAATTTCCTCAAAGCCGCGGCCGATCCAGGAGAAGATGGGGATAAGAGTATCGCGGATGGGGTCCAAATCTCTGTGCACGAGGCATTTGCCATTTCGGGACGGAAAAGTTATCATCCCTTGCGGTCCTTCCTCTCTGAACATCCTAGGCAGTTTGGCGGCGGTCCAAAATTTTTGCAGGCAATCAGTCAGTAAATCCAGAGAGAGTTTGTTTAAGAGGAATAGAGCCTCTCGGACTAGCTGTTCAGAACTGCTTCCGTGGAAGATTTCAGGGCGTTTTCCATGGAAGATAGTATGTCAAGATGGAAATAGCAGGCAGCGGAGCGTGTATAGCAGTTTCGGCATGTGTATGCTGCATTTCATTAAGAAAAAGGCGATGTGCGAGTCTAGTGTCAAAAGCCTGTTTGTGAGGTCACGGAATTCCAGGTCCTTCTTTGCCCGGTGGGCCCAGATGAGCTGAGAGGGCACCCGAGGAATGTTGGAAGTAGCACAAAAAACTGCACTTTAATTGAAAAATGTCAAATTTTACGTTGAAAAAAGTGAAGGGATTATCAAAAAAATATTGAATTATTTTCTGCAATAAGATATGAATGATTATCTTTGTGTAGGTTCTTTTTGTGAAATGATTGATTAGCCGTAATTTCAATAAAATTCATTAATATATTCTGATTAGTATAAATACACTTTCATTTTTCGTTCGTTATTAAAATTATCATGCCGACGAGAAAAGAGCATTATTTGGACATAGAACAACAAGTTGTAACGGCCTACCAAAGAGGTTAAAGTTTTTGAGAAATCTCTAAATTGCTAATATTACCAAAAAGTACTGTTTGGATTATTATAGACACTACAAAAAATTAATCAGAAAAGAAATGGCAAAAAATTTTAGTAACATGGCACTCTTTAGGACTTTTGTTTTAGCTACTCGTCTACGTATTCCTCCCATCTGATTTTGAATATAGTATGCTCCCATTTGTGAAATCATTGTGTTTCAAAATATGATGAATTCTTTCAGAATTATTTTTCCTTCTTCATTTCCGGGCTTAATATAAGTTGAATGTATTCGTAAGATTCAATACTAGAATTTGGAATATTCTTTAAATTAGAAATTTTATCTTGAATGATTAATCCTTTATTAATCAAATCCAGGAGAAAAATGGAAAATATTTAAGAAATATTTTAAAATTGAATCCAGAATTAAAACTATACTACAGTCAAACCCCGTTTACTCGCCAAATTTGGGACCAAGCCAAAAATGGCGAGTAACTGAATTTGGCGAGTAACTGAATAATCAATATCAAATTTTATTTAAATTTTATATTCACAAAATTAAAAATAATTAAATTAAATAATAAAAAAATCATTATTTCGAAAATAAAGAGTCAAATTACGAATTTAGACTAAAATAATCCTTCAATGTTGTTTTTTTAGTAAACATCGTATCTTCGATTAATTGATTGATCATTTGAATTGCGTTAATATTAAAAGTATCGTCTTGAGTATAGTACTTTTTTATATTATGCAACATTTTAAACGCATCTTCATGATTTATTTCATTCGCAGGTGTTTTCTCTTCAGAAATACCACGTGTTTGTTTCTCATTTACGTCATCATCGTTTTCGAGGGATTCTTCCACTTCGTCTATTTCAGTGTACGTGTAATCAAGAAAATCTGATTGTTCCATTGGATCCAAAATATTCAATTGCTTTATTGTCTCCTCATATTTCTCAATCGTATAGTTAGAAGATTGAATTTGCTCTTCACATGGAATCCACTTAGCATGCCTGAAACAATTTTTGATAGTTTCTTCTGTGACTTCATTCCAACCAAAATAGGTAAATAAAACTCCATCTTTAAGTGTTAAATTTTTGTATGATTCATGAATGCCATATCCGCATTCAATTTTCTGAAGAATTTCATTAAATTTGAACTTATTAAATTTATTTTTAAAGGAACGAATTATTCCTTGATCCATCGGGTGCAAAATTGTTGAGGTGTTCGGAGGAAGAAAAGATAACCGAGTACACTCAAAAGATAACCGAGTACACTTCGGCATGGTTAATAAATTTGGAAATTATTTTATTGTTTTAAATTAAACCATTTTATTTCAAATTAAAAAATTAAAAATAGTGGCGAGTAACTGAATCTGGCGAGTAACTGAATTCTTCTTATAAAATTTGATTTTTCGTTAAAAAAGTGGCGACTAACTGAGGTGGCGAGTAAGTGGGGTGGCGACTAACCGGGGTTTGACTGTATAATGATTTATAAACTTCGGTTATTTTTTTTGGCAAAATATGCAAGTGAAAAAGACTTTCCGAAATTATGGAACAAAATAGCACAATTTCTGCTCTATTTTCCGACATCATACTGTTTTGAATGTGGATTTAGCATTCTACATCGAATTATAAATAAAGAATGAAACAATGTGTTCATTGAGGAGATATTTGTTTAAAAATAACACAAATAAGTCCGATATCAAATTGTTGTGCAAAAAACATCAGTCCTATTAGTATTTAATTGTTTTATTGTAGACTATTCCTAAAATACTTTTTTGTTTGATTTGATTATTAACAATGAATTTATTTTAGATAGTTAGTAGAATTCTAATTCATTTTTTCGATACAGTAGAAACGCAACTTTAAACCAATTTTTATTATTTAAATGCATTTAACAACACATTTATTAATTTTTATAGTTGTAATATATTCCATAGATTTGACATCTTTTTTTCTTCACAATAGCGTCAATGTCTGGTGTGAAATCCTGAGTTACCGTCAATCTTAAAATCTCACTTAGATGAGTGTGAGTGAGCCTCGAACAAAATCTTGTTTTGTTTATGTTCATTAAAGAGAAAAGTTGTTCACATAAATATTTATTTTCAAACATTGACAAAATCTCCGCAGTTATGGCTGTTATGTTGGGATACTTCGGCAAAAGAAAAGCTGTCTAAACTTATCAGTTATAATGTCTAGGCCCGTTCTAAGTGTGATAAATATGATTTATTACGCCAAATCATAAATTCTTTGTATATGAGATTATTATTGATTTCGATTACTTATGTTAATTCAATAATTTTTTAAATTATTAAAATTTGGAAAAAGTAACCCCGTTAATCGACAAAAACGTGGAAATTAAAAATAGAAATTTGCATAAATCACGTGATTGAGCGTCACGGGGGTCCTTAAAACCTTTCTACCAAAAAACTTTATTTATATATGCCAAGGAAGGACGGACAACAAACATAGTTCATCAGCAGGCGTTAGAATAAAAATAAATCTAACCAAGTCGTTTTATATATCTACATAAACTTATTCGATAAAACAGTGCTAGTTTTAATTAAAAGAACGTTATAAAATAAATAATTTAAAAATGTCAACTCAACTGCGTTGTTGTGGTGTCTTTCTCCTTAAAATGTATTCCCAACAACCTCCTCATAAATACTCGATTAATCGCCATCAGCAGTAAAAAAACCACCAAAAAGAAAGCATAGAACCCCAGTCGCGTAATTTCGAGCAACAAATCCATGTCCTTAGGCTGCCCCCTGACGTCCAAATACACCCAATACCCCTCAAAGGGGAGGGTAAGCAGCACCATAGCCAATATGAAGGTCACACACACCACTCCATAGCTCCTGGTGAATCCGTGGGAGAGCAATTTGGTGGATTCCTTCCTCTCCCCGACCACCCACTGCACAAATTGCACCACAAATATCAAATAAGGCACAAAAATGCCCAAAATTCTGACCCCCCACAAATAAGCAAGGCTGAGGTGGACGGACATGACTTGTTTGGGCTCCACCTGGCATTAAATGAGGGACTAACAATGAAAGTCGAGTTGTCGGGTGCCAGGACCACCTTCCAGGACCAGAACATGGGCATTAGACAGAAGAATGTGGCAATGAAGGCCGACACGACCACCACATTGGCCACCCAGACTGACATGTACTTCTTGGACGACCACAACCGTTCAAAAGTGGCAGCAATTAACAGCCATCGTGACGTCATCAGCAACCACGTGGCAATAATGGAGAGATAAGCACATGCCTGGACAAATGGACGTTGCCTGGAGATGACTGGAGGTTAGAAGAGGGACTGACCAAACAGAGTGTGTGAGCGTTGGAATATTTGGAGTAGGAGGAACATGGAAAAGCAGCCGAAAATGGCCTGGAAGAACTTGTCGATGGCAGCCTTTCTGCGAATCCTGAGGAGGGTGAGGAAGGCGAGGATGTTGAGGGGAGTGGCCACCACGTAGACCAGCAGTTGGGATATGACTACACCCGGCAGTGATCCAACCATTAATTGCTCAAATAGCGTTCAATTTATTTATAATTCTGCGCCAATAATCAATTGGGAAATTAATTGTAGTTTAAATTCAATTGATTAGTCTCTTTGTTATCTGTCGGGTGATATACTTCATGTAAAATACCTGAATTGTATTAAATAGTTTATTTTGGTTGTGCGTTGTATATATACAATTTAAATCAATTGAGGTGTAACATTATTGATTTAACTATTTGTTTGATGATATGAAATCGTTGTTAAGCGAATAAAGGAATGCTTAAATTCTCTAGTTTATTGACCTGCATTATTCCAATATGTGACATGGGCAACGCGTTACGCATAGGCAACCGGTTACATTTTTTGACCTTGTAGATGTCGAAATTAAATCCTTTGATATTTTTTGTTAAAATGTATTATTCTTTCAAGATATTCAATGATTAATTTGTTCAAGGTAAAATGTAACCGGTTGTCTATGCGTATCCAGCCGCCCATGTCACATAATAAGAAATAGTCTCAGCTCCCTCTACCAGTAACCGTATAAAGCATTAGTCTTGTCATTCATAACACTTTAAACTGCCTTTAAAAAGTGAATGAGAATATATCAATGACGTTACTGACGGGTAAATGATAATAAATACACATTTAATGACAGTCAATTGATAGCCATTTCCTTCTAATAGAGTAAATGTACTGCAATGGTGTGTGTTGGTTACACACTCTCATAATTTATTGTTATAAGCACAATTAACATTTTAGTGGCGATTAAAATTTTCAGATTAAATAATCTGGAGGGCCATCATTTTAGAGTGATTGTGCCTAGTCCCCAACATAACACTACCTAAGCACATTATTTAAAAATAATTAATCACATTATATATATCAAACAAAATGAGGTTCATCGGAGTAAGCAGTGAGCCCGAGACATATTGAATGGCATTCCCTTAGACAAATAACTCTCTCAGTCTCCATTGACTCAATTTGGCCCTTCAAGGCTCTGATTTGTTTGTCTTTGGGCGAGTTTGAAGCAGAGATATCATCCAGACTGTCTTTGGAAGATGGACTGATCTGATTGGACTGTTTGTATGAATTCAACTGCTCTGTAAGGTCAGCTATTTCTATTTGAAAATGTATTCAAAAATATACTCACGCATACATTCCTTTCTTGTGAGTGCCTAGTCAAGCAATGTTGATTGACAATTGTAATCAATCAATCTCCACTAAATTGTCTGATTTTCTGACAGTTTCAACTCATTTTATCCGCCAGTCATTAAAATTACACGTTTGTTACTTTTTGTGACTTTCCACATAAATCAACAAAGACCGTCTGTAAATAATCCCTAATGACAGCCTTTCGATAAATAACCTTATCATGTTTCCGGATTAAGTTCATCTACAACAGTTTCGAAATAAGCGTCTATACCATTTTCAGTTCAATCCTGACAATTTTTATATCTATTTTGACTATGCGATATTTAATTTTAACAATGCACCATTCTCATTCTGACAATGCGATGAGCAATATTGACATATTTTGCAGCAATTTTAACTATACGATATTCAATCCTGACATTTATTAGATCAATTTTGACAAACTTGGTCGTTTGTGCACCATTCGTTCCGGAGATCACAGGGAATTTAAATCCTTATTCAGAGGATCTCGCTGGCTGTCTTACGTGGAATTGTCTCTCAATCCTGAGAGCCGGTTTTGTATGATGTTTGATTAATTAGAAATTTTGTCTCATTTCATATGTACTTATAATTATTTTAATGCGTATATTTTGACAAATATTTTTATAACGGACTTTTTCTAATCGACTAAATCAAGATAGAGTGAATAAAGATAATTTTATTAATCAGGTTAATGGAATCCCAAGGGTACAATTTGCAATGATTTTTTCAGCATTTCTCTAAAAATTCGTGTGTTACTTGTAGGCTTTCAAAATTTCGTTTTTAATGGATTGGAGCATTATCCATTTAAATAACAAGCTCGGCAGCTTGTTTCCCTCACCACGACCTAACTCCTGGGGAGAGCCTGTTTCATCAAACAACTATAAGTTTATGTAAATATATTAAACGACCTGGTTTGATGTAGCCCTATTCTAACGCCTATTGATAAACGATGTTTGTTGTCCGTTCCTTTTTGGCATATATGAATAAATTTCCTCTTCTGCCTACCCTTGAACATTCCACATACAGCTATCCGTGGTAAAAGCATTCACTCTCTAAAAAAAGCCAACTACTTTTAACGACTATCCCTGAGCCTTGTTTATTGTCATCGCAAAACTTATTTTCAACGGAAATTACAGCCTTTTAAATCTAAACAGTAATTTATCAGAAATAATTAAACATCCTCACATCTATACTTACCTGTTAATATCGTCGCTTCTATTACGTTAACCATCAAATTTTTGATAACTAACCTTGTTCCGTTGCATAATATTGGTGGCACAAGATTTTTATTTTTTTAAGTTTTCTTTTTTTGGATTTTTTGAGGATGTCGTAAATAGAGGATTTTTGGAAAACCGCATAATTTTGGGCTTGTTCCCCATTATTGACTAATTATAAAGGAAAAAGATTTTGACAATTTGATTATTTACAAATGTTCGTATTTCTTTCAATGTTATCGATGGTGATTACTGAAATCAGTGAAAAAATAGATATTAATTATCAAATTCATATCATAATCCGTAAGTTTAATCGTAGCATCTCTTCTACCTCCACATTTACAGACATACGGATTTTTACTTTTTACAATGGCCATAGCTGTTGTCCTCTTGACACTAAGATCTCGACTAAGCTGTATATAATCGCCACCTTCTTCATCCTTATTTATAAATGCTCTTTTTGTAGCTTCTGAAACTCTTCAATTTGTTCTTGACATAAAATTGTGTAGAGAAAATGGTATAGAATAGTCTAGCACATTCTGGAAATCCTGATTAGTTTGTATTTTAAGTCAAAGACTAGGCTCTTAATAATGATTATTTCATAGGTTTTGCTATATAAAAATGGTAGATTATTAGTATATATCAAAAAATAAAAATCAAACATATTTGCTGACATGGTTTATTTTAAAATGGCTGACCAAAGAAGAATTAATTGATATATTTAAACAAATATTAAAGCAGTCAGGAAACCAAGTATAACTATTCAAACCAAACCAGGAATATGCAAGCAGTCAGTCTTCATTCCTCACAAATAGTGTATGTGTCTTGAAGAGAGTGAGGTAATTATTTGTGTCGATTGTAAACACAAGCAGGTGATTCATTCCGTCACCAACTCTCTTCAGTCCTTCAGTGACAGTTTACCTAATAAATCCAATTTTTCGATGGACACTCATTTTAATGTCAATGAGTATTTTTATGATTAATATTCTTATACGTTTGCCATTATTTGTTGTCGGGTTTATTTGTGTATTTAATAGCAAATTTTAGATTTTTCTAAAATTGGCCAATTAGATTGCTATGTATTACTGTTTGTTTTAATATTTATATTTTACATTTAGATACATTTGTTTTATTATTTCTATTTTATTTATCATTGATCGTTATTCTTATTTTTATTGGTTGTTCAAATCTAAAACAATTAATATTAAGACATTTTTGAATTCTGATAAAAATGTGAACAGTGATTGTACTGAAACAATTCTTATGATAATTTTAAGTGTTATTTTCGAAATCTTCGGGTTTTCACGTGAGAATAAATCTTGTTTGGAATATTTTAATAAATCAAAGGGAGGTTTTTGTAGGCCATTGTCGTTGTACGTGTATGAGAGTAATTTGTATCATTCATGTTCACTTATATGTATTTTACGAACAAAATGCTATATTTATTAATAACTTATTATAGTTATTGTACCAAATGAAAACAAATTATTTATTAATTGTGCACGCAAAATGCCGACCAGACCCAGGTTTTTATCTTTTGGTGATATCTTGTACTTCTCTGTGTTTTTTTCCAGATTTATACATGCCAATTATGCATTTTTCTTTAGATGTTGTATGATTAGCCATGTCTGTTTGCAAATGCCCCGACAAATGCGGCCAGCCGCCCGGTCGGATCTTGTGTGGGCTTGAGGAAAGATCATCGAGCGAGGATGAGGTCCCTGGTTGAGTGGATTACGTGACGTTTGTTCGGTTTATACTGTGGTCTTGGTGATTTAATAAATAAATAATTACAAATGATTGAATTTGAACGAATATAAAAAAAATTAAACTTTTTCTTTGATATATTTAAGTAATTTAAATTTGTTCAGTTTTTTTGGTTTTGAAGTTTCGATTTCATAAAAAACGCATAAATATATTTCAGAAAACTAAAAAATGTAAAATACTTTATTCCATGTTAAAAATAAATTTGAGACATATTTGTATTTTATTTTGGTTTACTGTATTAGATTTATCTTTGTTCTTCTGAGTCTACAATTGTTCCTTCCATGCACGGCATCGCAACACAGTTGGTTGTATAAAACCGCTTAAGATCTAATACTACATAGGACACCCAATTGCTTGTAAAGATAGTAGTCTTGTTCGAAAAACAGGTTCTGTAACACAGGGATGAGGTTCGATGTCGATTTCTTGAGTTTCATGCTGCCCCCTGACCACTTTCTCTACGTTAGTAGTGTTTTCTCTATCAATATTCTTCGTAGATAGGTCATTAGGATATGTTTCATTCATCTTGCTTGAAACAGACATGCAGTACACAACAAGAAAATGCTCTTGCAAAAACCTATAAAAAAGTTAAAAACTAAAAACTTACCTGATTATTGAATCCATTTTCAATTAATGAAGTTTTTTATTTTAAACCAAAATTTATAAATCATTGAAAACAGGATAAATTACTTAGTAAATAATTTTTTTTAATTATATTATTTTATGAATAAATACTGAAAATATGAATTCATAACTAACACGTTTATTTTTTATTAGTTATTTGTTCTGTTGGTGCTGGTTTATTAGAACTCAAAAAACTTCTTATTTTAGTTATTGTGGTTGTTATGCACATATGAATGTAGTTATTCTTTATTTTCTATGATGAATTGAGACCTGTATTGATAATACCTGAGAATAAATGCTCAACTGAGAAATCTTATTTTCTTTATTCATCTCATTTAGTTCTGTCTAAATTCCTATTTGATTATATTTAAGGATTTCCTGCTTGTTATTCTCGATTTTTGTATCCGTATTTATTGTCGTCTCTACAAGAATATCCACAGATGGCACCTGCTTGAAGAGGAACAGAATCGACATTAATTAAAAATTAATCATTAATTGTTGTTGTGGTTTTTTACAGTTTCTGAAAATTATGAGAATATAAAAGCTGTATCTAAAAGGAAAGAGAAACTAGAAGTCGTAAAAAAGGGAAATGCCAAGGCTTGATATTAACTTGCTTATACAAAATGAGCTTCACTGAATTGAAAGTGGTTTTTTTTGTTTTGATAATTTCGCTATATATTATTCTGGCTTCTCAAAATTGCGAATGATCTGGAGGGATGGAGAAAATTAGCTTATGAGATATCCAATTGGATAACCTAAACTAACCTGTTGTTTTGGTCAATAAATATTCACTACTAAAAGAAAATACAAAACAAGGCATAAAAATCGTACAACACAACAATGAATATTTTTTTTAATTTGGCCTTGTACTAACTCTTTCACATCTCAATAATGGTTTATTTTTCTTGATAAAAATTGGATGTGATATTTCTTTTGTTTGAATCATATTTTTAAAAGCATTCTGAGAGAAACAAGCAACCCCATGATTTGCGGTTCAATATTTTCAAATTCAAAAAATTCGATGTTGATCAATCCAATACGACAATGCGTATTCATTGAAGAAATTATTTCCTTTGTGTTATAAAATCTTCCTCTTTATTTAATGTCATAAAAACCCGTAGATAATCCAATTAATTTTGAAAAAATTCCGAACTATTTCCATCATTTCATATCCTCTTTACAAAGTTTAAAATCATTCACACAAAAATAAATGATTTATCAAGTACGTCACCATATTAGGGCCTTCTTGATTAATTAACAATGTGGGGAATTTGGAATGTTGTTTTCGACTGAGAAGATTCCAGTCGATAACAAACAGTTGCGGGAATAATGAATCTTACAGCCAAGTTTTCACGACCAATTTTTCATTGATCAATTTCTAAACAGTTCAAATAATATTGCACCGAAGAAACTATTTAAAAGTATAAATATGAAATAAATGTATTCATAAGAATAGTCCACTACGCGAAATCATGCAACTGATGTACACATTAAGGACCAAATTAAATTTTTATTCCAATTTGTACATAAACTAACAATTCAGAAAATGATCTTTCCACAAAAAGTCTGTTCAAATAAATAATCGAGTCTATTCAAAACACTGACAAACTACACTACAGAAATAATAAATGAAATCCCTTTATTAATATTTTTAACAATTATTCATAACCCATAACTAATCAAGAACGACTTACGTCACTCGGTCATAATTTCTTTGACGAATTCTAAAAAATAAAAAAAGGTGATAAACTCTCATATTCGACATGTCCACTGACCGAGAATATTTTGTTGATTTCCCCAAACTCCTCGAGAGTGAGAGGTTCCCCTGAAATGTCTTCAAACCAATCAAACCGACGGAAGTCAACAAATTTCTAAATTCGGCGACACAAATTTTGCCAGAACCATCTCGGTCGTACATCTTGAAGACCTCGATGTACTCTTTGTGGTTGAACGTGTCCTTCCGCTTCCCAATCGAGCTCACAATTGGCAAAAACTGGTCAAACGATATCCTCGACTCTGGACTTGGTGTTTTGGATTACCTGGTCCCCCGAGAGAGGAAGTGCACTTGTCGATCTCTGCAAGAGTGGCGGGAATTTGGAGGTTATATAAAATATCGCCCACGTTTTTGATTTTTATTTTCTTGTCCCCAATTTCGTCGTAGAGGTCGAATATTGCTTTGATTTCTTCGACGAATTCTTCTGAGTGATTAGTCTGAAAATAATACTAATAAACTGAAAACCATTTCAATATTTAAATTGAGGAATTAATTAAATAATTTATTATAAAATAAAAAACAATTCAAATATAAATAATAATTAAACAAAATTAATTTTTAAGACATTATTAGTGCAAATCAGTTTTGAAAATCCATCTCCAGCCGCAGTCCCTCTGCAGATCGACAGTGAAAGTCCCCAATCCAGACCTGTCCCAGACTGTCAGTCAACCTGCCCGTACCAACCAACCCAGATAAGCCCAAAGAATACTTATTCTGAGAGAAACACCCCTCGTAGGTATAGCCGTCCCCAAACGAGTAGACCCCCTCTCCGTGGAACATGTTGTTGAGGAAGGACCCGCAGTAGGAGGCCCCCTCGAAATGGACGGACCCCATCCCAGTGAGTGCATCCCCCACCCATTCCCCCTCGTACACAATCCCCTCACTCCCTGTGTGCTTCCCCTTCCCTTCACGTACTATTCCTTCTGTTGACAATTTGATGTAGTCACCTTCTGGGGGTTATAAGGGGGTCACACCGTATTTGTCACCGTTGGGGAATATGAAGGTACCCTTCTCCACCTGAGGGGCCTCAGTCCTCGTTGACTTGCCTTGTATAATTATAGGCACCACCTCGCTTGGATGACATTAAATTTTATTTTATATTTCCTAGGAAACAAAATTATAAACTTTATTAATTATAAACTTTATTAATTATTTTCCTGATTATTAAATAGTATTTTAACATAGACTAAAACTACTCTCGTTGGTACTCATCATAGTATCTTCCGAGGACCCCTCCTCTTGTTTTTCTTCAATTGTGACCTTATTTTTGACCACGAAGGCAATGATGTCCTCCAAAGTGGCCCCCCTCGGCACAAATTCGCTCCAAACCCTCTCAAAGTCTGCAGGATTGTCCAAAATGGTGACTGGGAGGACAGGACTGTACCTGAGATGAGGAGGCAACGAGAATTTAATTTTTGAAATAATTTTTAAATATTTCTAAAAAAATCACCACATCAACCAACTTTATATTTAAAAAATAGGCGGGAAATTTCAGGAAGTTCAGAATTAAGAAGGTCGTTGATCCCTTCAAAGTCCAATTTCTTGAGGGTTTCTACTGTGACCACTACAGCCCACTTCTAAGCAGTCTGATGATGGTGAAGGCCATCACAGTCAGCACAATGTCCCCTTGGACCAGGAACATGTCGTATACCCTCAAAACGGCGGGAAAAGGAAGCTAAATTAAATAATCGATAATATATACTCTGTCCATGAAAAGTTGTATGAACCATTTTGAAGAATATATGGGAGTATCATAATTTGTATTTAACTAAATTATATATTAATTATATATTTAATTAATAATAAAATATAAAGATGTCGAACAAATAAGTTGTGCACTGTGGGACACAAGTCCCTCAACAGAATATTATGCTGATGTTGCAGCATAAGGAGCTTAGGAAAGCCCCTAGTGAAGACCCCTATGAGTGACAGTAAGTCGAGGACCATGAAGGAAGTGAGTTTTGGAGGAAAAGAGTTGTTCGATAGCCCAGAAGGCCTCCTCCTCGTCCATATAGATGAGTAGAACAGCAGCAATGCCATTCATTCCCTGACAGTACCCCACTTCAGGATTATAGACAGAGTAGGCCAGAAGGACGTGGAAGAGTTCCATTTGTCTGGGTCAGTCCCTCAGGGTACTTTGGACTGTATCGAGTGGCAAAGTCCCGGTGGTTCCTCAACGTCCGCTCCACGTCCACGTCGATCTGCCAGGCGTAGGTCGAGTTGGCCAGGGCAAATGCCTTTATTTTCTTTAAATGTTTAAATTAGCAGGAAACGGCATAATTTCCGTCGTTTGCTTGTTTTATTTTGTCGATCGACATGACCACTTTCCAGGCTTTGCTTCGGAAGAAATTGGGCATGTCTTTCTGGAGAATTGACTTGACGTTCCTCAGGTCTTTGAGGGCCTCCTTTGTGGGCATTTCTGTTTTCTGCCAAATTTTTATTTTTTTAACTTTGCTGAATTTTCCCGCCTCTTCTTTGTCTGTCTCGGATATGATGAATCCGTACGAGTCAAAGTGCTGGCCTTCCTGGGAGGCGGGCTGAGGGGAGTGGTATTTGCTTATTATTATTTTGTTCTCTTCTTGACCTACCTATATATTCACTTACATACTTCTTTCCATCTAATTATATTTATAATTTATTATTTATATATATTTTATTATTTATTTTATTATTATTTATTATAAATAAAATAGAGTGTATTAATGAGGTTGGTTTCACGTGTAAAACTAATCGTCCTCCTAATTCTTGCCACAACAGCCGGAGTCCTCTACACACCCAACCCCAAACAGTCCCTAAGAAAGAACAACCAACCCCCGTGGATATAAACACACAGGAAAACGCCCAATTCATCATAAATGTAAGAATCCAGTCTAATAACCAAGATGATGAGACACGCCTGGAATGGCTACTCAAAGACCGCATTTGGAGAGAACGAAAATAGACCAATCAGCGGAAGGCACAACCCGGGAGTGTTGGGGACCACATTGAAGGGGACGACAGTGATCGACGCAATAGACACACTGTACATAATGGATATGAAGGAGGAGTATATTCAAGCCAGGAATTGGATAAGAGACCACTTTACATGTGACGTGGTAGGAGTGGAGGGGGGTTATATAGGCGGGGTACATTTCGTTCTTTGAGTTCAATATCCGGATTATTGGAGGACTCCTCTCAGTGTATGCCCTCACTAAGGACGAGGTGAGTCCAGGAATATAATTCTGATTTATTTCCACAAATTGAAGGATTGTGGGAATCGACTGTACTCGGCCGCCTTCATGGACGACAATGTCTTCCCCTACTCACAAGTCGACCTGTCCAAGTACTCTCCCTCTCTATTTGTAGAGGGAAGGGGTATCCCTTATCCCTCTCCCTGGCTCAGGTCGGCACCTTTTCACTCGAGTTTACATATTTGGCACATCTCCTCAATGATCCCCGATTTTATGACAAAGTTTGATTTTGGGTTATTTGAGGCTGTGAGGGTGAGGGAGTCGGTGGAAGGGCAGTTTGGGGGCACTCCTCCCTTCCAGTGCTATCCTGGTGGGACTGTGTCCGTGGGGGAGGAATGTGACAGTTTCTACGAATATTTGTTGAAGAACTACATCCAGGTGGGCAGAGGGTCAGTCGACATGTACTTGCGGTCGTCGGAGGCTATTTATAACAGGCTGACACACAAGGATGGGCAGTTGGCTTACTTATATGAGAGGAATGGTGGACAGCCGGACTATAAAATGTCGTCGTTGGCCTGTTTTGCTGGTTGGGGTGGTTGGTGGATGTGTAGGGGGGATGTACTTCCTCGGCTCGCAGTATAATCCTGCCTTCTACCACATTGGGGAGTCCATCACGGCTGCCTGTCACCACAGCTATGAAATGGCGGGTGAATATTATATTATTATTGGGTAGCTACACACATCGGGCCGGAGAAGTTTGATATGGAAGGGAAGGCGGTTATTCCTGCCTACCATTTGCGGCCAGAAGTGGTGGAGAGCTATTTTGTGGGGTTCCGTGTTGGAGGGGAGGCCAAATACCGAGACTGGGCAATGAAGGCGGCGTTGGTTGTGCATTGTCGACTACTCACCAGGCTATAGAAGAGCACTGCAGGGTGGAGTATGGGTATTCTGGACTGCTGGATGTCAATGAGGTGCCCCCCAGGTTTAACGACGTGCAAGAGTCATTCTTTTTGGCCGAGACGCTGAAATACCTTTATTTAATATTTACTGACAAGATTGACTTGAAGGAGTGGGTTTTCAACACTGAAGGACATCCCTTTCCTATCATCCACGACTTTGCATTTTAGTGTTATATTTTTAATAAATAAATAAATTATTTTTGGTTGCGAAATGCTGCTTTTCCTACCTTTGTTTCGACAAATACAGTAGACTATTCATTTAACGAAAATGAAAATTGAGCATTCGTTAAATGAATTTAACGAAAAAAATTGTTTAATTAAAAATGTGTCATGTAATCGGTAATTTTAGGTTCCTTCTTTTTAATTTTTGCCAATATATTTCTCAAATTTGTAATTAGGTGAATATGTTCACCAGATTTTTGCAAAAAATATTTTTCAATATTTTCCAAATATTTAAGTGCATCTGCATAACCAATGGGATTGTCATTTGTGCTATCTATTTCTTCATGCTCATTTTCTTCCTCACATTGTATTGTATCAAGATACGCGTTTTCTTCGCAGACGACAGGTGCACAGACAGGAAACTCAATCATAATTTCACTTTTATTATCTTTAATTGTAAGGTGATTTAAATTTAATACCTTTTCGCCGAATTATTTAATGCCTTGTTAAAGCAATTTTTGATAGTGTCCACTGTGACTTCGTTTCAAGCCTCAATAATTAAAGGTAGAGCATTCACTAATTTGAATTTGGTAAGTTCATCTGTATATGACAATGTTCCTATATTTGTTCCCATACTCAAATTTCTAGTCATTCCTTTTTTATACCACGATTTAAATGAATGCACAATCCCTTGATCAATTGGTTGAATCTTAGATGTTGTCTTTGGAGGAAGAAAATACAATTCGATATTACTGAATTCGCCATCAAAATAGTGAACTGGCGCATTATCTAAAAGAAGCAAAATCTTTCTATTTTCCACACTCATTTTGGAATTTAACCGTTCAACCCAGTTTTTAAAAATTAAACTGGTCATCCAAGATTTATTGCTATTTGCATATTGAATCCCAAGATTATTCATATTAATATTTTTAAAACCATGAGGATTTTTGAATTTTCCGATTACCAACGGATGCTCTTTATCTCCTTCCATATTTGTGCATAATAACAGTGTTATTCGTTCTTTAGAAAATTTTCCTAAAGCCCTTGATTCGGAGTCAAGAACTAATGTTTTTTTTGCAGTACATTTGAAAAAAGGGCAGTTTCATCGCAGTTGTAAAAATTTTTCGATCCATATTTTTTTAACATGGCTGCAAAGCGTTCATATGAATCTATAAGCAAAACGGGATCCACTAATTGTTCTTCTCCAGAAATCGTGAGTGTTTTTATTTTATACTCTTTCTTAAAGCGTGAAATCCATGGGTGAGATGCTTTGAAATTTTCAATATAAAATCGTTGAGCAATTTTGAGTGCCATTTCGCGTACCATTTTATTAGTTATGGTGTGATTACAGAAACGTTTGTTCTGAATCCATGCATATAGTGGTTCATATATCTTATCAGTACAACTTTTAAATGTAATATTCTTTTTTTGTTTGTGACGCCTTGATCCATACAATTGCATTTTCTTCAACGTTGAATTGATCACTCCAATAGGCATATTAAACCGCTGAGCCAAATTTTCTTGAGTAACAGCAGGATTATTCTTCTTGAAATCAATAACTTCCAGTTTTTGTTGAATTTGATAAGTTTTTCTTTTTTTCTTTATATTGTTCACCCTTGCACACATGGTTTACTACAAAGAAATAGCGAGGAAAAATTATTTTAAAATTTTATCAAAAATTTTAATTTTCGTTATTTAAATATTCGTTAAATATATTTAAACATTCACTAATACAAAGAAAAAAAAATTTTATTTTTGAATTTATCTAAGGAAAAACGTAAAAAAATATTTTGACTTTCGTAAAATGAATATTTTCGTTAAATTTTTTTTCGTTAAATGGATAGTCTACTGTATATGTTTATGCGATTTTCATTGATTGAGCACAAATCAAGGATTTGAGTTTGGTTTTCTAAGAAATGGCTCTAATTTGCTTTTAATTTACATAAAAATTGGTTATTGGTGAGTTTAATCAGATTATCGACAATAATATATTGGATGTTAATATTTGTTAGAAATTCAGAAAATATAAGCATGAATAAAAAATTGTGATTAAAACAAATACATATTCAACATAGAAAGATAATGGGGGAAATAATGCTTATTAATGTCTTCATTACAAAATATTCTGTAAATCAACCTTTACTAAAATTTAAATAAGTTAGTTATCATCTCTCTAAAGTGTTGAATAAGAAACAATTCAAAATGGAATCATCGACATAAGAGTTTTGATTTCTTATAAAATAGAGATAAAATTCAGTTTAGACTGTTTTAATGGAAAATGTTATATTCTCGCACCAAATAGACCATAGGTTTTCACGAGAAATTTCTCGCGGCGCAAATGCTAATAAAAAATAATCTCGCAGCACATAATCAAAAACCAAAACATAATTATAAAATTCCAAATTTAAAATTTATTATTTTTACATAATTTTTCTATGTCTGGCTCAATATTTGATAAGGCCAGTCGCATTTCTGAATCTAAATCCAGTAGATTTTCTCGCTTATTTGTTTTAATGTTTTGTAATGCAGAAAATCCCGTTTCACACAAATAAGTTGTTGCAAATTGTAGAATGATCCGCATTGCTTTATCTGTTATTTTTGGAAATCTAGAACGAATTTTGATCCAAAATTCGCCAATATTTAATTCCGTATGTGATAATTTTAAGGTACGACCATTAAATAGTTCAATAAGCTCCATATTTTCGAACGGTGATAACTCATTACTATGACTAACCAAAAATGGATTCCGTATCTAAAACTAATTACAGTAAAGTCTCTCGAATCCGCCAATTTCGGGGATCGGCAAAATCTGGCGGATTCGAGAGACTTATCGATTTTTTAATCCATTAATAATTTAAATTATTAAGCCAAAATAATTAATTAAAAACAAAAAAATCAGTAAGTTTCGACTTGTTTCTTCTTAGAGTTTGGATCATTGAAGATCCAATGTTTTCAATATACTCAAGATTTTCTATATTAAAGAATTCTTCTTGATTATAGAACTCTTTTAATTTGTTTAAAGCGATAAAAGCCTCGTTAATGGTAACAACTTTCTGACTTTGTTCACACGGTTCTTCGCTAATTTCTTGTTCTATTTTTTCTGAATTATTTAATTCAAGTTCTTCACTTTCATTATATTCAATCTCAATATAAAGACTTTCTTCTAACGGATCAATAATATCCATTTTTTCCAGAATATTATCATAATTTTCAATAAGGGATTTTCATAATTAATATTTGCATTGTTTTGAGTCCATTCTGCATGAATGAAACAATTTAAAATTAAGGAACTTTCTATTTTGTTCCAAGCATAATATGTAAATAATATTGAATCTTTTATGCTTAGTTGTTTGTGTGCAACATAGGGGTTTGTCCCAGCTTCAATTTTTTGAATTATATTAGAAAATTTTAGAGAATTGAATTTACATTTATACGATTTAATTATGCCCTGATCCATGGGCTGTAAAAAAGATGTTGTATTAGGTGGTAGAAATAACATCTCAATTTGTTTTAAGAGATTGATCTACAACAAGAAAAATTTTTCTATCTTGTTTTCGCAATTCCATTTCCCATTTTAATAGAAATTGATTAAAAATTCTGCTATCCATCCATGCTCTCTTTGAATTTGAATATATAACATATTTTTTGATATCGAAATTCTTGAAAAATCTTGGATTTTTAAACAACCCAATTAGTAAGGGTGTTCGCTTATCTGTACCGTCAACATTTGTACATAACATAACAGAAACTCTGTCTTTCAGGACTTTATAGCCAGATTTAATGGTTTTACAAACACTCTTAGACGGTATCATTTTGTAAAATAAGCCAGTTTCATCGGCATTATAAACATTTTGAGCTCCGTAAAGACTGATTTTATTTTTGATTAATTCAATGAAATCTGATACTAAATTTGGAGTTGCAGATTCTCCATGCATATTACGTAATTTCAAACCATTCCTCTTTTTAAATTTAACTAACCACCCTTTGCTTCCTTTGAATTCAGTAATCTCGAGATTCAATGCAAAGGCTTTTGCTTTCTCAGTAACAATCCTATCATTTAAAATGGCTCCTTTAAGATCCATTGAATTGACCCAAGCAATAGTATTATCATCGATTTCAGTAAACTTTAAATATTGTTTGCGGGAAATGTCAGATCTTAGGTTATGAAACATAATGTTAGATCCTCTTTTACTTTTCAGATCATTAATAGATCGGCGAGAAACAGGCAAGTTGTATTTTGTTGAAAAAATCTCAGAAATTTTTAGTGAAGATAATTCATTATTTGTTTGAATAAACTTCAAAATCTCAATTTTTTGATTGCTTTTTAGTCTGTACAGTTACGTTTCATTAATACAACAACAAAGACAGATGTAACGTGTTAATAAATTGATTATATATCAGTAAATTTAATTAAAAAAATTATTTAAAATTAGGACACATGGCGGATTCATTATAAAAATATGGCGGATTTGAGAATTTGGCGGATTCGAGAATTTTTTCTAGGAAAATGGCGGATAAGAGAATTTATTATTATTACTAGCTCGGCAGCTCGCCTTCTTCAGCTCACCCGACCTAGCTCCTGCGGAGGGCCTGTTTTCAATCAACATCAAGTTTCATCATAAAACTATAGTTTATGTAGATATAAA
>NW_021831822.1:65000-70000 GCF_006345805.1 Octopus sinensis | reverse complement strand
GTTTTGCCTGGCAGTCTAACAATTCTGCCAACTCACTGTCTTAATAATAACAACAACAAAAATAATTATAATAATAATAATAATAATATTATTCACAATAATAGTTTCCAATTTTGCCTCAAGGGCAACAATTTTGTTGGGACTGAGGCAATTACATCAGCCCCAGTGTTTCACCAGCATTTTATTCATCAGCCCCCAAAAGATGAAAGGCTAAGTTTACCTTGGTGGGGTTTGAACTCAGAACATGATGACAGGCAAAACACTGCTAAGCATTTTACCCAGCATGCTAACAATTCTGTTAGTCTCATTAATAATAATAACCTGTCATCGTCATCATTGTTCGACCGTGGTCGAGACAATGGAATTTACTATGTTACGCCAGACCTCACGGTCCATCATGGCATTACGGAGGTCCTGTTGCTGGATGCCTGTATCCCTGGAGATTACATCAGGGTAGGAGAGTGTGCGCCCTCTGGTATCGCAAGCAGATGGCTTCCAGAGGAGAAGAGTAGAAATTACCTTGTTTTCAGCTCTACAACAATGTCCAGCAAACTGGACTCTCCTACCTTTCAGAGATTAATAACCCATTCTACTATAGGAACAAAGCCTGATATTGTTAAAGTGGGGACTAGCCAATTATATTGACCCCAGTGTTTCACTGGTACTTAATTTGTTGACCCTAAAAGGATGAAAAGCAAAATCGACCTCAGTGGAATTTGAACTCAGAACATGGCGAATACTGTTAAGTATCTCATCTAGTACACTAACAGCTCTTCCAGTTCACTGCCACAATAATAATAATAATAAGAAGAAGAAGAAGAAGAAGAATTATAATAATAATAATAATAAAAATGATAATAATAATAATGATGATAATAATAATAATAATAATGATAATAATAATGATAATAATAATAATAATAGCAGTAGTAGTAGTAGTAGTAGTAGTAGTATAGTAGTAGTAATATTAATTATAATAATAATAATAATAAAAATGATAATAATAATAATAATAATGATGATAATAATAATAATAATAGCAGTAGTAGTAGTAGTAGTTGTAATAGTAATAATAATAATAATAATAATAATAAGAAGAAGAAGAAGAAGAAGAAGAAGAAAGAAGAGAGAATGATAATAATAATAATAATAATAATAATAATAATAATAATAATAATAATAATAATAATAATAAACCAGGCAGTGGCTCTCATGGCTTCTGATCTTAACTGATTGGAAGTGTTATCATGTACATTGTTTTGTCTTGGTATAAAAGATGGGTTTTACAGCAAATACTCTGCTCAATACCACAGATTTGCTTGTCAGTTGTTTGACCATAACCAGTTGAGTATGTCCCTCAGTGGCTGACGATATGTGCATCTCTGATCACGAGCAGAAGTAGTGGGGGAGCATCATAACAATGTGTTGAGAGGGACTCTTTGGGGTTTGAATAATTCACCGTTGGAAACATGGGTGTTTCGTTTAACATTCTTAAACAACCCTTATTCAGGGACCTTTTGAGCAGGATGGGCTACTCAACCTGAAGAAAATTCTAACTGGGCCCCACCTGCAAGGTCATGTGCTGTTTATCTTGATATGAGATCACCATGTCGCGCACATATGGTTGTGATGCATGTGCCTGGTGTACCTTTATCAGACGGGTAGTCATGATGGGTATACTGGGCTTCGTATATTTTACCCCAGGGTCACTTTGATGGCATGAACTGCTCTCTCACTCAATAATAGTAAAAATGATAATAATAAGAATAATAACGGTTTCAAATTTTAGCACAAGGCCAACAACTTCTTGGGAGGGACAGAGAACCCATCATTTCTGGTGAGGCAGGGGAGCGAATCTACTTTGTCACATGACTCTCAGGACAGTACAGGTACTGCGAGTTTGTTGAACCATTGGAAGGCTGAAAGGCAAAAACCAAGTGATGACGCTGATGATGATGATGATGGTGGTGGTGGTGGTGGTGAGCATGATGATGACAGGAATATCGATGACAATAGTTGATGAAGATGATGATGATGATGTTCATGATGATGATGAGGCTGTGATATCTAAGCGTGTTGTGTGTGTATATATATAGATATATATATATAATATATATAATATATATATATATATATATATTCTATATATATATATATATATAGACATATATATATATATATATATATATATATATATAGACAGAAAGGTAGATAGATAGATCTAGATATATACATACATATATATGTATGCACACACACATAATATACACATATACATATATATACACATATATATGAATATACATATATACATACATATACACATATATACAACATATACATACATATGCATAAATATACATACACATATACATACATACACATATATACATGTATAGATATATTCAAACACACACACATATACATACATACACATACC
The DNA here is from genome assembly GCF_006345805.1 of Octopus sinensis. NCBI lineage: Eukaryota > Metazoa > Mollusca > Cephalopoda > Octopoda > Octopodidae > Octopus > Octopus sinensis. The sequence continues at coordinate 67,560 of NW_021831822.1, read as the reverse complement.
TATAATACATATTCATAACATATTCATACACACACACACACACATATATTTATATATATATATATATATATATATATATACACACACACACACATAATCAATATTAAAGGGCAAAGAAAATGGAGTAAATATATACATACACTGCACACACACACACACACACACACTGCCACCACTGCTGATGTTACCCAGGGGCAAATTTCTCAGCAGGTTGCATATAAACAAGAGTGAAAGAAAATCTGCCCTGCCCATGGTGCCACTACCAGCGCCACCACAACCATTTAAGGGTTGGCAAGTGGGAAGGGTGTAGAGAGGGACAGGAGGGGAGATTCCCCCCACCATACACTGTGTCCTAATGTTGTGTGTAGTTTTATGTCCCCCACCCCTATGGGAAGGGATTACTTTTATTTAGTTATTTGTTTTTTGTCTCTATTTTGTTTTCTCCAATTCCTGGAAAGGGTTTTTGGAACTGGAAATCTTTGGATACTTTAGATCCCTTAAAGATCCCTAAGACTCAGTTTTGAAACAAGAGTTTATAGACAAGTTTCAGGAAAATGATTCTCTAGGGAGTTTACAAAATTTTTGATTTAAAAAAAACAAAAAAAAACAGGATTTGTTTTTTGTCTGAGTGTTTACTTTTAGTGTTTTTTTAATGATTTTGAAATCGAGTCTGAGTTTGAGGGAGCACTCAAAGAATGTTTTAAAAACCAAGCCCCTTTAAATGATGGGGGAGGTTAGAATAAGACCTTAAAAAATAATTTTGAGATGATTCTTAGGGACTGTTACACTTTAAAATACATCATAGAACTGACCCCTAATGAAGGGTTTTTTTTTCTTTCTCTTGTGGACATAATGAAACAGGGTCGTTCTTAATGGGTGTTTGTGGAAAAAAAGAAAAGGAAAACAATTTTAACTATGATTGGGTAATTGTCCCTTTTCTGTTTAGCATTTAAACTGGTCATATCCAGCTCAAATATTTGGCTGGCCATATCCAACCTCTTACACCTCGCTTACAATGTCAATCTGGAAACAAACAATCACGTTCTTGAACATTTGAAGTTCATTAGATAATGCATGATTAATTCAAAACAATGTGAATAAATAAGTAATACACTTGACAGAGTGATCAGAATGCTGAAAGGGTTATACATATATATAAGACATACACAGATCCATTTAGCATTTGGACAGACCATATCCAACTCAAACATTCAGCCAGATCCAGCACCTCACACCTTTGCTACAACGTCATTCTCAAAATAGCAATCACATCATTGAAATCGCAAAGCTACAAGAAGAATTAAGCATCATATTTGGTAGAGTGATCTGAATGCTGAAGGGGTTAAAGTTGCCTTTGGGAAAATCACCCTTAAAATTGGTTCTTAGTGAGGGGTTTAAGGATGGCCCTGAAAAGGAGACTTAACAGAGACATTGACGTAGCTAATGGAAAGGGATTTACAGTTGGTTGCAAAGTAGAAACAGACACAAAGCAAACACAGTGAATCACAGAAATTAGGGGACAATTAGAGAAAACTAAAATAATAATAATAATAATAACAACAACAACAACAATAATAATAATAATAATAATAATAATAATAATAATAATCCCTTGGCCTGTGTGCCAAATAAAAGAAATTAGTAATAATAATGCTTTCTACTCTAGGCACAAGGCCTGAAATTTTGGTGGAGGGGGCCAGTTGATTAGATCCACTCCAGTACACAACTGGTACTTAATTTATCAACCCCAGAAGGATGAAAGGTAAAGTCAACCTTAGTGAAATTTGAACTCAGAACATAGCGATGGGCAAAATATCACTAAGCATTCCGTCCAGTGCACTAATGATTCTGCCAGCTCACTGCCTTAAACAACAATTATAACCATAATAAAAATGATGATAATAATATCAACAATAATAACAAAAATAACATTTTCTTTATTGGCCACAAGGGCTGAACCCTAAACAAAAAGGGGACAACACAAGTGACAAGTGGGGTTTAGTATAAAACCTCAGGGATCAAATTAACATGAAAACAATTAGTAACAAACATCAACAACAAAATTCCCCAAAAGTGCGGAGTTTGAATCCAGGACAACCAAGGAACCCCACGCATCCTGGCTTGCCTGACCCCTCGGGGTGCATCAGTGGGTGCTCCTCTCCTTCTCAGCTCCTCGTCTGGCTTACAATTGAATGTTCAGATCAGGCCCATTCACAGAGGCTCCTATTGCCACATTTACTTAATTAGTAACTTGACTGGTACTAAATTATTGGCCCTGAAAGGATTAAAGGCAAAATCAAATTCAGCAGAATTTGAACTCAGGACTTAGTGACAGGCAACATACTGCTAAGGAGTTTGTTGAGGGCACTAACGATTCTGCCAGTTTCATTAATATTTAATAACAATAATAACTTTTTCTACTATAGGAACAAGGCTTGAAATTGTTGGGTGGGGGGCTAGTCAATTACACTGACCCCTATGTTTCACTGGTACATAATTCATTGGCCCTGAAAAGATGGAAGGCAAAGTTAACTTCAGCAGAATTTGAACTCAGAACATC